>NC_133398.1:126276306-126488806 GCF_047511655.1 Castor canadensis
CCTCTCCTCCTCCTCCATCTCCTCCTCCATCTCCTCCTCCTCCTCCATCTCCTCCTCCATCTGCTCCTCCTCCATCTCCTCCTCCTCCTCCATCTCCTCCTCCTCCTCCATCTCCTCCTCCATCTCCTCCTCCTCCTCCATCTCCTCCTCCTCCTCCATCTCCTCCTCCTCCTCCATCTCCTCCTCCATCTCCTCCTCCTCCTCCATCTCCTCCTCCATCTCCTCCTCCATCTCCTCCTCCATCTGCTCCTCCTCTTCTACCTACTCCTCCTCCATCTCCTACTCCTCCTCATCCTCTCTCTCTGTCTCTCTCTCTCTCTGAATGCTAAGTGCACTGCCACTGACTACAGCCCCAGCCTAAAATGAATGTTTTCCAAGGATATATTTTCCCCTCCAGCTGATGGGAGCATTTCCCTGATGGACACTGAGAAGCTTCTTGTCTTCCCACCCACATTTTTTCTGCTGGAATTCAGCCTGTTCCCCTCACAGGTCCCATGCACACATGAACTGGACCCCATGGCTCCCTCTTCCTGCATACGGGGAGCTGAGGCCGGGCCTGCAGTGTGCTGGGTTTAGAGTAGGAGTAACCAGCCCCAAACCTCACAGCTGCCCCCAGGACTCCAAGCCTCAGTTTCCCCACTTGTAAAGTGGGAATAAGAATGGAGCCTAGCTCATGGGCTTTTGTGGAAATTAATGAGGTCATGTAGGAAATGTGAGCTCACTGTGGACACCATATAAACAGCGGCCAAGGCTCTGTGTGCACTTCGCAAATCGCCTGAATTTGAGCGTGTCTGCATCACAGTGTGACATCAGAAACACTGGGCCAGCGTCTTCACGGGTACAATAGGATGAAGGGGATCCCGACCTGTTAGGGCAGCTGAGATGGTTGGAGAGAGCAGTGCAGCTTGGCTGACACACACTGGGATTTCCTCTTGCTCTTCGCTTTTCTAACTACTTGAAGCCCATAATAACTTGGAAAAGCAGCAGTTCTGCCCCAATACTGCAGCATCAGCTGGGTGTGGTGGGCATGCCTGTAATCCCTGTGCCCGGGAGGCTGAGTTTGAGGTCAGCCTGGGCGGCACTGTGAAAACCTGTCTCAAAAGAAAACCGAAGAGCCTCTGCCTGAGTTTCCAGCTGCTAGCCTGTTACAGGGTGGTCACTTACAGGAGTGACACCATTGCAACCACACAAGCCAAGTCTTCAAAGCAAATTACAAATCCTTCATACACGACGCACACAAGCGGTTGTCTAGATTATCACTCAGAAACTTTGTGTGGACATGTGGCTTGCCCCCTCCTCACCCTCCAGGAAGGGCACTGTGGGAGGCAGGTCCACCATATTGGTCTCTGCTTCTCTCCGGGTTAACTCCCATTGCCTCTGGTCCACAGTAGGTCTGAAGTCCAAACTCTGTAGTAAGTTTAGTAGGACTTTGTTTAGTCCTTTCCAGGGGGTCCACAGAGTGCTTTTAAAAAACAATTAACTTAGCTGCCAATGTTAAAAAGAGGAACCTTTTTAATAGTAGGTTTCGAGGTAGATTTGGGGCCATTTCCCTGGATGGAGCTTCACGGGCTGGCTGTGCAGACAGAGCTGTTGTCTGACACTCTGACGGCAGATGGACATTTGTATCTTCTATGACTATAATAAATACAGTGTAACGTTGTGTGGCACCATATGGTACGTGATGGGATGTGACACGACACAATATAATATAAGCCATTGCTTGGAACCTGAGCATTTTGGTTGTGATGGTTTGGATAAACGCTTCCCAACTCCTACCTGGACATTGAGGAGACGGCAGAACCTTCTGGAGCTGGGG
Organism: Castor canadensis; assembly: GCF_047511655.1. Lineage (NCBI taxonomy): Eukaryota > Metazoa > Chordata > Mammalia > Rodentia > Castoridae > Castor > Castor canadensis. Next base: position 126,278,123 of record NC_133398.1, read on the forward strand.
ACCAGCGGGAGGAAGCTGGTGAAGGGGACATTGAGACGTCAGCCCCTTCTCTCTCTCTTTGCCTCTCCACTTTTATGAGGTGAGCAACGCCTTCCACCACTTCCTTCTGCCATGATGTCTGCTTCAGACAGGCCCAAAGCAACAGGGTCAACTGATCACGGACCAGAACTTCAGAAAAATCTTTCCTCCTTATAATTTGACTACCTCAGGCATTTTGCCACAGTGCTGGAAAACTTCTGACCATCATTAAAATAACCCAGAGGTCTATACTACTTGAATTCTGGGGGTGGGGACAGTGAACACTAAAGGAAGGACCTTGAAGGTAAAATTCCAGGAAGGACACTTGTGACAGTGGGCTGCCCCAAGTCCTCTGAATGAAACCAAGGTCTTGACTGAACTGAACTGCTAGTGGAAACACAGATGTGCTTTTATAATATAGAGCAGATTTTAAATTGCTGTGAAATTGAGGCTGCTTTGGGTTCCATGGCCCTCGGCCAGCCAGTTCTCATTTGCAATTTGCTGACTGCTCAGTCTGTCTTAGTTGTCATCTGTCACTGTGCTGAGTCTCATTGCAAATTAGAAACAAACTGAGCTAATCCCACCCCCCCCCCAAATGGAGCTGGGGTGCTTTCTGTGCAAACATTGTTTTTCCTGTTTTGGTAGAACTGGGGTTTGAACTCAGGGCTTCACCGTTTGCAAAGCAGGTGCTCTGCCACCTGGGCCACACCTCCAGTCCATTTTGCTCTCGTTATTTTGCAGGTGGGGTCTCGTGAACTATTTGCCTGGGCTGGTCTCAAACCTCGATCCTCCGTATGTATATATGTAGGAATATCACAATGAAACCACAGAGATTAACAGGAGAAGGAGCGTGTGAATTTATCACAGGGATGAGGGTGTCCCAGCAAAGAAAAGTAAAATCCCCAAACCTCCTGAGCCTCGGAGGGAGGTTCTAAACCCTCTTCCTGGGGGAGGGAAGGAGGTGTGATCCCTGGGAAGGGGGAATAAGTGACTTCTGGGATCCAGGAGCAGACCCTTAAAAAAAAAAAAGAGATGATAGGTTGTGACAAAGTTCCCTGTGGATGACGTGGACTTTTAGTCTCCCGGGATAAGACTTTATCTTCCCCGGTTTATGACTCTTCAGAGGAGGGGATCGACTTTTGGAGGATCTGTCTTTAAATTAGATGAAGGGATCGGAGAGAGTCTGCATTTTTTGTTTCTCAAATGTCCTCAGCTAAAAGTAACATAGGGCCCAGCAATGGTGGCACATGCCTATAATTACAACTCTTGGGAGGTTGAGGCAGGAGAATCGTGAGTTCGAGGCCAGCCTGTGCTACACAGTGAGACCCTGTCTCAAAAACGACAAATCAATTCAGGTGGCACATTGGGGACAGCTTCACCTGTCCCCTCAGGATGTCATTTTTGCACAAGTGCTGACACTGCCATCTCTTTGCATGCAGGCTTTGTCTTTCTGCTGGAAGCCATCATGCATAGCACACGTGGGCAGCTCTCACCCCGGGGTGATGGAGACCACTCCCAGGCCTGTGTTCTGCCACCCAAAGTGTCACGGGCTCCACGACAGTTCCTGTATCTCCCCTTCACTTTCCAGTTTCCCTCCCTCACTCCTCTACCGTGTGTGTTAGGATGAAGGAGGACAGAAGGGAAGGAGCCCTGCAGAGGGGGACCCCATCAAGAGAGCTGGACCCCCCAAACCCTTACAGACTAGGGGGTGTTTATGAAGTGGGTGGAGAAGCCTCAGGATAGTCCTCAGTGGCCTTCTGACCCTCCCAAGATCATGGCTTAAGGGAGTGTCGTTCCCTCTGGGCCAGGTGGATGTCTGTTTTTCTTTAGGGCCAGGTGCACACTTTTCAAATAGTCACCTTCAAGGGGCTGGGGGGTCATGCTTCCTTTTGTTCACCTTTTTTTTTGAGAGAAGGGGTCCTCTCCCAAACCAAAGATTTTTCAATAGAGTTGTGTCTCAGTGAAAGCTTTCAAGGGAAATCAACCCAAAATTACATCCATTTCTCCTTTGTCTGGAGAAAAGCCATCTGTTTGTGCTCACTCATTAATTCATGGTCAGACGATACCGACCTAGTGTCTCCTTGATGCAGAATCTCCCAGCTGGCTGCTGCAGAGACCATGGTGACCAGTCAGGCTCTGTCCCCAGCGTGGCCTCCACGGAAATGCGGTTGACACGTGTGTACCATTTAATTTTTCCTGGTAGCCATACTGAAAACACGAAGTCTGACCATCCCAGTACTGCAGTGCTGAACCCAGGCTTGCTTTGCCCTTGTCTCTGCACCCTTTCGTGACAGCCATGGTGCCTGGCTTGATGACCACAGCTAGAGGAGGTCATCTAGCACTTGGATTGTCCAGTCAGTTAGGAGGCCACCAAACCACAGGACACCGGTCACTGGAGCTGATGGTCCCCGACGTGGTGTGTGTCTGAGTCACCTGCAGAGCTACAGAGGAAGGTGACAACCAAGGTGTAGACCTTCCAATGCTCACCGAGTTCCCAGGTGATCTGCACACACCCCAAAGATGGACAGCCGCTGCCCTCCCTCAAACCAACCTCATCCCCTCACTCTCTGTTCTTTTGTTTTGTTTTTTGGGTGGGACTGGGGTTTGAACTCAGGGCTTCAAGCTTTGAAAGCAGGCTCTCTACCACTTGAGCCACACCGCCAGTCCATTTTGCTCTGGTTATTTTGGAGATGGGGTCTCACAAACTATTTGCCCAGACTGGCCTTGAACTGTGATCCTCCCGATCTCAACTTCCCTAGAGGCTAGGATTACAGGTGTGAGCACCGGTGCCTGTCTTACTCTCAGCTCTTTGTGTAAGGCTGTTGTTCTGGGTGATACATAAAGAACTTTTCTTTTTTTGGTGGTACTGCATTTTGAACTCAGAGTCTTCCTCTTGCTAGGCAGGTGCTCTACCACTTGAACCACCCCACCAGCCCTTTTTTGTGATGGGTATTTTGAAGATAGGGTCTCTTGAACTATTTGCCCAGGCTGGTCTCAAATCTGCATCCTCCTGATCTCTTCCTCTTGAGTAGCTAGGATTATAGACATGAGCCACTGCACCTGGCCATAAATAACTTTTAAAAATGTTGGTAAGTTTAGTCAGAAATTTTGACTGAGTTCTGACCACTGAGTATTTAAATTCTCCTGGGTAATCAAATGATACCGCTGAATCTGAGACCCACCGAACTAAATCATGGCAGGTAACAAAACAACATGTACTGAAAACAGAGTTTTGGACCCAAGGCCCTAACTCCTGAGATCCCATATGCCAGGTCTGGCCACCCACCACTGAACCCCAAATCAAAGGCCTGGTGAAGGTGGCAGAGAAAGGAGGTTTATGACACGGCTCGGGACATGCGTGGGAAGAGGCAGAAGAAGCACTCAGCCCGTCTTCGGCCATCTTTGGGGTACAGCCATGAGCTACAGGTTTAAGTAGACAAAGAACTGGGGGCCGGGGACAAAGGTGTGCACAGTTAAACAGTCCAGTCACAGGTGTGGTCTGGTTGACCATTATCTCAGTCCGAGGGTTCCCAGAGGGGTTCTGGAGAAGATGTCATTGCTGTCATCACTTGAGGGGAGCCATCTGGTTCCTATGCTCCAGGGTGCAGCTTCATCACTGTAGGTCATTGTCCTCATTTGGAGGGGCATCTGTCCTGACGTTCCAGTTCCTTATGGGAAGTTTTAATCCCTGTTATAAAGCTGTTATCAGTTCTGTCCTTTCTGGAATTCAAGGTGATTGCAAAGTGACTGTAAAGAAAATGGCTTAGAGTAGAGACAGATACAAAATGGAGGCAGGGATGCCAAGCTTCTCCTGTTTTTAGTTAATTTGGGGCCCAAGAAGGAGTCAGTGCTTTTCAGCAAAAGCAACTTGAGTGCCTCTTAAAGTACTTCAGGTGTCCAGAGTGGTAAAGACACTGTCTCTCTGTATGGGTTCCACAATGAAGAGTCCTGTAGGATGTGAAACATCTGGTCCCAGAAGATGTGAACTTGAATGTTCTTTATCCTCTACCTTATTTCTATGAATAAGGGTACATGACATTTGAAAGGCAAGATAATAAAACAAACCCAAATAAAGAAACAATGCAAGAGTGGGATCTGGATTTTTGTTTTTGAGTTTTCGTTTAGGTTTTGTTACTAGTCTTCAGCCCGTTGTTTTGGGTACTGTTTTCCTCAGTGTTTTATGGACCTTGAGTTGAGTTAACTTGAGTTGACTTGACTTGAGCTGAGTTGTTGAATTGAGTTGAGTTGTTGAATTGAGTTGAGTTGAGTTGTTGAATTGAGTTGAGTTGAGTTGTTGAATTGAGTTGAGTTGAGTTGTTGAGTTGAGTTGAGTTGTTGAATTGAGTTGAGTTGTTGAATTGAGTTGAGTTGTTGAATTGAGTTGAGTTGAGTTGTTGAATTGAGTTGAGTTGAGTTGTTGAGTTGAGTTGAGTTGTTGAATTGAGTTGAGTTGTTGAATTGAGTTGTTGGATTGAGTTGAGTTGTTGAATTGAGTTGAGTTGTTGAATTGAGTTGAGTTGAGTTGTTGAATTGAGTTGAGTTGAATTGAGTTGAGTTGAGTTGTTGAATTGAGTTGTTGGATTGAGTTGAGTTGTTGAATTGAGTTGAGTTGAGTTGTTGAATTGAGTTGAGTTGAGTTGTTGAATTGAGTTGAGTTGAGTTGTTGAATTGAGTTGTTGGATTGAGTTGAGTTGTTGAATTGAGTTGAGTTGAGTTGTTGAATTGAGTTGAGTTGTTGAATTGAGTTGAGTTGAGTTGTTGAATTGAGTTGAGTTGAGTTGTTGAATTGAGTTGAGTTGAGTTGTTGAGTTGAGTTGAGTTGTTGAATTGAGTTGAGTTGTTGAATTGAGTTGAGTTGTTGAATTGAGTTGAGTTGAGTTGTTGAATTGAGTTGAGTTGAGTTGTTGAGTTGAGTTGAGTTGTTGAATTGAGTTGAGTTGTTGAATTGAGTTGTTGGATTGAGTTGAGTTGTTGAATTGAGTTGAGTTGTTGAATTGAGTTGAGTTGAGTTGTTGAATTGAGTTGAGTTGAATTGAGTTGAGTTGAGTTGTTGAATTGAGTTGTTGGATTGAGTTGAGTTGTTGAATTGAGTTGAGTTGAGTTGTTGAATTGAGTTGAGTTGAGTTGTTGAATTGAGTTGAGTTGAGTTGTTGAATTGAGTTGTTGGATTGAGTTGAGTTGTTGAATTGAGTTGAGTTGAGTTGTTGAATTGAGTTGAGTTGTTGAATTGAGTTGAGTTGTTGAATTGAGTTGAGTTGAGTTGTTGAATTGAGTTGAGTTGTTGAATTGAGTTGAGTTGAGTGGTACCATCTTTGCCTCCAAGATGGATGGCTTGCCCTGTCATGGAGACTCAGGGAGGAGATAAGATGGAGGAAGAGAAACCAGGTAGGGAACTGAGACTGGCAGGGATTTTGAGGACTGGGCCATATGCTGGCATGCATATAGCCATCTATACGATGAGAGCCTTCTTCTCTCATCACTCCTGGACTTTGGGTCAGGTGGGCCTCACATGTGAGCTTGAAAGCACCCAGCCCTTGGGCTTTGTTTGCAATGATGATCTGGGTTGAGTTTGGGCTGTCAGCAATGTGGAAAAGAAAGAAAGAAAGAAACAAGAAAGCCCTGGAATACCATGCCAAGGTTCAGACATAAACCAGTCCACAATTAAATAAAACATCAGATGACTGTAAAGCCATAAACATCCATCTTCTCCCAGACAGGTTGCATTTATGTCTGATGGCCAAATTCACGGGCACAAAATTGTGTGTGTTCACACAGATCACTGGGATGACCTGGATGACCATGGATTATCAGACTGAGTCACGTGAACTGTTTTTGCTGCGTCAGTGTACTCACGGAAGTCACGCAGAGCATTTTCTTAGAGCTGGCTTTGATGAATTGAAATAAAACCAAGTTTAACTTGTTGCTGAGTTGAACACGGTTATCTGAACAGTGATTGGATCTGGTCTTACAGAAACGAGAAATCCAAGCCAGAGGAAGGAGCCATATTGCCTCTGTGTGGTTTTGGTTTTCAGATCCATGTTTACGTGTTGTGTGTCCCATTTGCATGTGTGTGTGTTCTCGTGTGTGTGTGTGTGTGTGTGTGTGTGGTGCTGGGGATCAAACCAGGGTCTCCGTGTGTGTGACAAGTGCTCTCCACTGAGCTGCGTCCCCAGAGCGCTTTGTGTTTCTCTTGCAGTGTGAACTTGACCTGGAGGGACGGAACCTCTCAGAGCCATAGATGTTAAACTTCTTGTCCCCCGTGCTCCCAATTTTGCTCTCTTGAAATGGGGTTTTGCTTGGCAGTGCAACATGGCGAAGAGGCTGTCTGAGCCTGGATCCCCGTCTGAACCTGGATCCCCATCTGAGTCCATTCCAGGCTGCGGCCGAGCCCGGGCCTGTCTGAGGATGGCAGGAGGCAGGTGAATAAGAGGTGACTTCGGTAAACCGGTTTGCACCCAGCCTGCTTTTGTGCTGACTGCAGAGGAAGGATGAGTCCACAGGCAGGGGGGGACGGGGACAGGGAGGCCATTGTGGTGCTGGGCCTCACTCTGCTGGCTCCACTGACTCAGCTCCAGGGATCCCTGTGGCTTGGCACCCCTGGACTCTGACCTTCTCCTGGCCTGCGCATGGGAGAAGAACGAGCCTGAGCGAGAGGTAGTGTGTGCGAGCACAGGGTGCACCTTGGTCAACATGGGGGAGTGTGGGTGAGGCTCGGGCGTGGGATCCTACGGGGGACAACAGCAGGGCCATCAGACACGGTTTGTGACATTGTCAGGCACAGACAGATCAAGAGGGTGGCTTTCACCAGCCACCGGACCCCACCTGCACGCACCTCCTGTGTTGGAGGCGTCCATCTGGGACTCAGGTTGGTATAGAACAAGCCTCCACAGAATGGTGCAAATGCCTTCTCCACCCAAGCAGCCTCCTTCGTAATGAGGGGCTCCATGCACTGTCCCTGGGAGTTTTTGCTTGAGGTAATTTCTTCCTTTTTCAGACCAGGCCTCACTATGTAGCCCAGGCTGGCTGGGATCTTCGGGCCTTGGCCTCCTGGGTGCTGGGATTACAGGCGTGTACTGCCATCACTGCTTTCCAGTGAAGGTTTTGATTCATAGAAAGATTCTTGCATCTAACAAACAAGCTACTGTTTGTGTTTTCACACAGGAAATGCCCTTGGGCAGCAGTCGCCCGCAGGAAATTTTCAGCCATCCTCAGGACGCCCAAAGAGGTGTTGTTTGGGGAATACCTTATAATTACTTCAAGCCTCTTACCGTACAGGCCTATAATTTATATGTAAACACCTCTCACTGTTTGAGTCATATTATAATTTTTTTTAACTTTTTGTTTTTGGCTGAAGATTTGTCATCAACAATGACAACAACAAAAAATACAAAACCAAAACCAAAACCCGTCATTGTCTACACAAGTAGCCACCTAAAGAGGCTGGAGAGAGAAGCCAGGTTGCACAATGGGGGTGGCAGGTCCCAGGGGGTCAGGAGGTGTTGACTGCTCCTGTCACTCATCACTGCCCTTCCTCCTGCCTGTCCAGCGAGGGGGTGAATTCAGGTCACATTCAAGAACTGTGTATGGTCACAGATGCTCACTGGGGTCTCCCCTGACCCTTCTCACCCTGACCCCAGCACCCCCAGATTTCAGAGGACCCGTCCATCTCAGTCAGTTTACTTGTCTAAAGACTTCATGTCTCAAATCCTTCTGCTGGAAACTTGGCTGGTGTGTAACAAAGTGCAAATGCCTGTGTTTTTCCTGATTTCAACTCCCAAATTATAAGCATTCACGCGACACGGAATTTATATAAAATAAGCTTCCCTCTGTGGCAGTGTCTCTCAGCAATAGCACAATCCCTGGATTTTGTTATTTTTTAAAATTTTATTGTTGTGCTGGGTGGGGGGGTCCTTGTGGCATTTACACACATCTCTTCTTCCTATGGTATTTCCAGAAGTCTTACAAGTCCTCATTTTCCCCCTCTCGTGTGAGGTAGACCTTTTCCCAAGTCAGCTAAAATGTTTTCCTGAAAGGAAAGACAGCTCTGAATATCTTTTCGATGGTTTTAGGAGACTGTCTCAACGGGGACACCACCATTACCAGAAGTACTCCCTACCGACAGCCATCGAGGTCGGTTCCCTTCTTGTGTGTGAAAGCAAAGCTAGCGGGGACATCTTTGTGCGTCTGTCTTTGCGAACCTGTCCGTGTAGTCAGCCATTAACTTTGCCCTGTAGGCAGGTTGAATCTTCCTTCAAAACATATCCTGGAAAGCTCTCCAATTTCCATTGCTACTAAATTGTGCGAAAGTCCCCATTTCTCCAAACTCCAGCTAGATCGGCATTACCGTTTTAATTTTTATCAATCACCAGGCAGAAGATGTTTTATTTTTACCTCTCTACCACAGACAACATTGGCCATCTACATGTGAGCAACTGTTGACCATTTCACCTGTTTTCGTTTGTAAATTGACGAACAGTGTCTCTTCCCCATTCTTCTGTGGGAACGTGCATTGGTCTGTGCAGTGTCATATGATGAAATACTGGCAGCGGGTCATTTTATAAAGACGAGAGGGTTATTGAACTCACAGCCGTCTTGCTGGCAGAGTCTGAGGCAGTGCAGAGACGGGGAGTTCGCCGTCTTCCACTCCAACTCCCCCCAAAATGAGGCTGCCCGGGGCTCAGTGATGAGAAGTGGGTGGTGATAGCTCCTCGTCGAGACCTGAAAGGAATCCAGCTCCTGCGTGGGGAGCTCATGACTGTGGAAACAGAGGCGCAGTTTTCAAAAAACCCAGGCTGAGGATGACGGGATTAGGGGAGAAAAGTTAGTGGAAGTCCATGATTTGTCTTAATTTCACCTCGCTTCTCAGATGTCTCAAAATTCTGCATCAGCCCCCAAGAAACATCGCTCTGCTTTCCAAAGCAGACACACTTAAATCGTGTTACCCCGCACAAAGCCACGGAAGGAAATTCTTGGGGTGGTAATTGCTTTTCTTTGCAATAATATATGTGACAGTGTCTCTTTAGAGCCTTTTATTTGAGAAGAGATGAATTAATTTAAAACACATGCATAGCTTCGAATTTTTTTCCTTTTACCTAATGTTTTTATCCATTTATTCACTCAAACACAAGAATTCATTGAGCCATTAAACTTGGAACAAAGTATACGATTTTGTGCAAACTCAGAACTGGTTGCCTTCTCTTGTAGCTTGCATTCTATAGAAGATCTTTATAGATATGCATTCATTTATATGCTTATATATACATATATATTTGTATATGCACATTTATTGATATATACACAATTTGGTGGGACTGGGGTTTGAACTCAGGACTTTGCACTTGCAAAGCAGGCACTCTACCACTTGAGCCACACCTCCAGTCCATTTTGCTCTGGTTATTTTGAAGATGGAGGTCTCGAGAACTATTTGCCTGGGCTGGCCTCGAACCACCATCCTTCTGATCTCAACCTCCCAATTAGCTGGGATTACAGGTGTGAGCCACCAGCTCCTGGCTTTTCACGTATTCAGGAGTAACGAAAATGCTCTTGCATGTTCATGCAATTGTTTGACATTTAGACTGCATTACTAGTTTAAGACACCTCAGCCTCTTTTTTTAAGGTCACACTTCCATCAAATGGTCAACCCTCCCCTCTTTTCACCCACACTATCGTTTCCAGAAGTGCGGCAATGATAGGAGAGGGCACTGAACGCCTTTGTGTTATGGTCGCCTGCCAGAGCAGGTGTTAAAAGGAGAATTTCACCTTAGGAGTTAAACTGAAATCAGTAAAATGTCAAAATCCAATGCAACTGAATAAATAGGGCCTTTTAGAAAAGGTTATCTTTGATAAGAAAAAGAAAAAGGCTGTCAGAACTATGCATTAAGATTGGTTTTGAGGGGAAAACGTGACCCAGTTTTGAAGTGAGTTTTTCTTTGGGAGATCAGCCCCAGAGGTCAACAGTCCAGGACTCTCAGAAGCCAGTGGTTGGTCACAGCCTGATTGACCTATTGTCACTTATCACGTCAGTGCCCGTGACCGGTGATAGCTGCTCCCACAAAAGAGTCTCACCCCTTTTGCTTTTTTTACATTTTTTTAGGAAATCATTGTGACAATTCCAAATAGCCTGACCTTGTACACTGGGTGTGCATTTGTGGGTCCTATGGCGACTGTCTGACTTTATCCACCTATCGGAGGAGATGAGTTCAGTGGTGCCCAGGGGTCCTTCCTCTCCTGCTTGTCTCCCCAGTGGACACTCACACACACAGACACACAGACACACAGACACACACGCCGTACCAACTAAAACCAATCTCTTCATCCTCTCTCAATGCATTCCTCTGTGCTTCTTCCTCCGAACTGGAGCTCACACCTGTCCCCAGTGTCACCCATCGGCCCTTCCTCCCCAACTGAGAGCCATGGTCAAGCCTCAGTTCATGCTGGCCTCCTTCAGGAACCTTCCTTGACATTCCGTGAAGGTCAAGGTCACTTTGCCATTCAACTCCCAACCATCCCCATCCCTTTCTCTCTCTTGCTCCAGACCCAGATCGGTAATAGACAAACATTCAAACAGTAAGGCTATAAGTAAATAATAAAAGCTTATCTCTCGCCCAAAACAAGATAAAGATTTCTCTAGAGCAGAAAATAGGAGGCCTAAAATGACAGGCCAGCTGGTGTCTCTGGGCCTGAGAAAAAGTGCAAATTCTGTAGGATAATTGGGACCAAAATAGCCCCTGGAAGTGGGAGTCCGAACTGGGCAGAAGCAAGTCCCCGCCCACAAGCAGAGGCTTGTGGCAGCACAGTGTTCAGAACGGGTGTCCCTCGGTGGCAGGAGGGAGCAGGTGGCCCACTCTGTAAGGAGGACCGTGTCTTGTGGTCCGCCACTGGGGTTCTGATACCTTACTGGAGCCCTAAGATTCACCTGTGATCTGCTTCTTACTGGAGACGCCTTGTGAAGGAAACTACAAAGCTGCCAGGAAGGTGTTTTCGACTGTCACCAAACACCCAAGGCTGGGAATCCTGTGAAGTAAAGAGTTTCACCCAGCTCATGATTCTGGCCGGCTGGAGGATCCAAACAGCATGGACCAGCTGCATCCTGGCAATGGCCCCTTGGTCGTGTCACAAGGCACAGAAGCAGAGCCGGAACTGGCTGAGTGCAGAAGGGGCAGATGTGTGAGGAAGGAAGCCAGACGTGGACAACAGTCTGCTCTGATCAGGTCTTGCGAGATCCCACCCACTCTGCAAAGCAGCGGTCATCCCTCCTGACAAGTGTCAGCCTGAAAAGCAGAGAGACAGACGAGGAGACAGCTCGATGTCAGCACAGCTTTGTTTGGGAGAAGGAACCTGCAGAGGGGTCTCCAGGAAGACAGCTGGACACTGCTGCTTACAGACTGGGGGTTTTATAGGAGAGAAGGACCTGGTAAAGGGTGGGGGAACTTTCCATTGTGACTTGCCCATTGTCCATTGCCAGGGACAGTCAAGGAACTGGGCCTTGTGTCTTGGAAAACAGACTTGGGCATGGAAACAGGACATTTCAGTCACCAACCAATAGCAAGAGCAGGACGGTGCTGGGGGCAGTCAAGGACTAGGGCTTGTGTTCTGGCACAGGTGCTGGCAAACAGGATGCTTCCTTTGGGGAGGGGGGCTCTAAGGGAACCAAACCAGTCTAGGGTCAAGCAAAGATGATGGAAGTGATGTCAAGTTGAGACCTCACCAGAGGGACCCCATCCTGGTTGCTTTTCATGAAGTCTCCCTCCCTTCTTACAGGTCCACCACCCTTCAACTACCTTACCCTGCACATCTTGCAAGATCAGGTGTCTGGTGAGCAGACACCCCCAAAGCAGGGACAAGTCCCACCCCCTGTTCCTCATTGGCTGAATGCACAAGTCCTGCCCCTGGTTCCTCATTGGCTGAGTACTTTGGGGAATGCATTCTTTCTTATCGGTTGCCTAAGTTTCCCATTGGTTTATTAAAATATGCCTCTCTTGGGATTGGTCAAATTTCAGAAGTGGACTTTAAGTGGTATCACCTCCTTTTGTGGCACTGTACACAGCTTTTATCCATTTCCTCACTCTGTGGTGAGTCGCCCCGCCCTGTTTAAGGCTGTACCTTCCCCAATGTCCCCAAGCTGATATGCAAGCAAGAGGCCAGAGCTCCAGGCCTTGCCTTGAATATGGACCAACACTGACTTCATTTCTAACACTCCCAAGGAACTCAAAATAATGGACTGGTGCTCACCCCTACAATCCCAGCTGCTCAGGAGGCAGAGATCAGGAGGATTGCAGTTCAAAGCCAGCCTGGGCAAATAGTTCACAAGACCCTCTCTCAAACAAACAAACAAAACCATCACAAAAAAAGGGCTGGTGGAGTGGCTCAAGTGGGTGAGTGCCTGCCTAGCAAGTGTGAGGTCCTGGGTTCAAACCCCAGTGCTGCCTGTCTGAAAATGACTCTAGAATGAGTTACATTGAAAATTGTTGTTAGAGGTGTGAAAGCGATGAAAGGAGGTGTCATTTTGGTTTTTTTTTGTTAATGAAAGACCCAAGATTTAGATTAAGAAACCAGCCCAGTGTCCTACAGACAGCAGGTAGAGCCAGAGTTCACATCAGAGCTGTGGCCAAAGTCAACCCTTAGGCACTGGGTCATTATTAACCACCAGTGTCTACGGGGAAAGGAAAGAACCTAACGGAGCACTTTTTTACAGTGGCTTGGGTGTGCGTACATTTGGCCCTTATTGCATTCTGAGCTAGAAAGCAGCAATTGACTTCACAGAATTAAAACTCAATAAAATTGGGTGAGCACCTGTGACTTGTCTGGCTCAACGTCAGGTGCCGGAAGGGTTGGTGAGGGTGGGCGGGGGAGAAGACCAATAGGATTTGCAGTGCGATTGGGGGACAGAAGAGGACTTAGGCGCCACGTGTGTGGTGACGTTCAGTAAGATATGATAACCTTGTCTGGGAAGACAGCATTCCGGGGACGACAGTGGCCTTGGTGGGTTGAGTGGTTTGAGTTTGGTTAGGGTGATCACGGTTTGGAGGTGGAGGAACAGCTTGCTCAAAGGAAAGGTGTGGGGAAAACAGAGCCATTTTGGGACTCAATGAAGGTGCCCTATTCCTTACAGAAGAAAGATACCCCTAAGACGGTGTGAGAATGCATGCGTACAGACCACAACATACTTGTCCCCTGTTCGGTGACTGTCATTTATTCCTGCAAAGCCTGCTGTAGAGTGAAAAGCCACAGAACGAGCAAAATGGTCCATTAATTTTAACAGCAAAAGAGAATGTGTTCCAAACGAACGCCAACTTAATTTGCACGGACAGCGAAGTGTATCAACAAAACCACAGTAACTTAATGCTGGGCGTGAAGAGAATTTGAAGGTGACACGGGAAAGGTGTATGATATCCTCAAAGAAAGGACGATAGCTCGTGGCTAGTCTTTGGCATGCAGAGTCAGCTTTCTGTGACTGTTACGAAATGCCTGAGTTATTCAGCGTAAAGAGGAAAGGCTACTTTGGGTCACCATTTGGGAGGTTTCAGTGTTTGGATGGTTGGCCTCGTTGCTTTGTGTCTGTGGTAAAATAGCACGTTAGGTAAGAGAGTGTGTGGAAGAGAACAAAGCTGCCTGCTCATGGTGGCCAGAGAGAGAGAGAGAGAGAGAGAGAGAGAGAGAGAGAGAGAGAGAGACAGAGAGAGGGGGAGGGGAGAGAGGAAGGAAGGAGAGAGGGAAAGAGGAAGGAAGGGGAGATGGGGAGAGAGAGACACACACAGAGACAGAGAGAAGGAGAGGGAGGAAGGAAGGAATGAAAAGGAGTGAGGGAGGGGAGGGGAGGGGAGAGGGAAGAAGTAAGGAAGGGAGGGAAGGAAGGAGGGAGAGAGGAAGGAAAGGGAGACAGAGGGAGAGGATGGAGAGAGAGAGACAGAGAGAGAGGGAGAAGGAGAGAGGAAGGAAGGAAGGAAGGAAAGAAGGAAGGAAGGAAGGAGGGAAGGAAGGAAGGAAAGAAGGAAGGGGAGACAGAAGGAGGGGGAGAAAGAGAGAGACAGAGACAGAGAGAGAGAGAGACAGAGAGAAGGAGAAGGAGGAAGGAAGGAAAGAAAGGAGGAAGGGAGGGGAAGGAAGAGGGAACAAGGAAGGAAGGGAGGGAAGGAAGGAGGAAGGGAGAGAGGAAGGAAGGGGAGATAGAAGGAGGGGGAGAGAGAGAGAGAGAGAGAGAGAGAGAGAGAGAGAGAGAAATAGAGAAAGAAGGGGAGAAGAGTCTCCATATCCCCTTCAAAGAACATCCCCAGTGACCTAACTTCCTTTCTCTGGGTCCCACCTCCCAGCAGTGCCATGGGTAGGGGACCAAGCCCTGAAAACATGGGCCTTTGGGGCCCACACTCCAACTATAGCACACGTCCATTTTCTCTTCCACTGTTTAAGCAACCTTTCACACTTTGGGAGCCCACAGGTGTCTCACACTACAAATGCACAGGAAAATACAGTTAGGGCTCAGGCAAAAGCTGTTGGGGACAGAATGGAGAGTCCCCGAGGGGCTGAGAGGAAGCACCTAGAGCCAGAGGACGCCCCCCAGGTGCGAGTGTGGAAGCAGATGCTCGGGACGCTCCCAGTGACTGGGAGGCTCAAATGGAGAATGTCTATTGCTTACAGTTCTGGAGACTCGAAAGCCCAAGATCAAGGTGCCGGCATGTCTGGTTCTAGCCTTTGCTTCCTGGTTTGCAGATGGATGTCTGGTGCAAACCAGAGATGAAGGGCAAGCAAGGCCTTCTTTTTTTTTTTTTTTTGTCTTTTCTTTTTTGGTGCTGGGATCGAACCCAGGGCCTCACGCATGCTAGGCAAGCGCTGTACCACTGAGCTACATCCCAGCCCAAGCAAGGCCTTCTTATGAGGACCTTAATCTCATCCGTGCGACCGCCATCCTTCTGACCTAGTCACTCCCTCCTGAGACCACCACCTCGGGCTCAGGATTTTGGAGTGGGACCGCAGAGTACGTCTCTGTCTGAACTGGAAGTCTGAGCAATCTAGTTGCTATTTAGCAAATTTGGGGGTAAAGCAGCTATGTCAGATAGAAGGACTCAATGGTTTGGAGAACAAGCCATTCCTTTTTTTTGGTGGAACTGGGGTTTGAACTCAGGACCTCGTGCTTGCTAGGCAGGTGCTCTACCACTTCAGCCACTCCGCCAGCCCTTTTTTGTGGTGGGTTTTTTGGAGCTAGGGTCTCGAGAACTATTTTCTAGGCTGGCTTTGAACTGCAATCCTCCTGATCCCTGGCTCCTGAGTAGTAGCTGGGGTTACGGAACTTTTCAAGAGTTAATTCTGTAAAAAGAATTAACTGAATCTGAGGCGGAGGCTGGCGTGTCTGACTTCAGATCTGCCTTCCTGAGACAAGGACGCCATTGTCAGGGGACATCTGCTTCCAGATGGGCTGCAAGCATCTGCTCATCTAATCTCCTGTTGTCCCCGAAGGTAAACAGAGGCAGGCTCCTGTGTCCTTGAGACAGCATCGTTGTCCTTCTCTGCCAACACCTGAACACTGGGGTGTTTAGATTGCAGACGACTATCCTGTGCGTAGTCATAACATTGGTGGCCTCATGACCTTTGCTCTGCATGACGGACTCCCAGGACAAATACTACTTCCTGGTGAATGGCTGAGGGCCCTGCCGATCTTGTTATCAGGATGGTATGACAAAACAGAAAGACCAACCCATTTGTTAGGCAAACTTGTTTGTTTGAGCTTCCAGGCTGATACATAAACCAAGGCAAATATTGACTTCGCTTTTCAACTGGATTCCTTTGTATACATGTGACTAACTCCCGACAGAGGGGACACCTGCTTGAGTGGCTGTTACGGGTTAGCTTCGGGTCACTGGAGGGACAGGTCCAGTCATAATAGCTGGTGTTTCCTCCTTTACTCTGTTGATTTAAACCGTGTTTGAAATGACAGGAGGGGGATAAAGGAGAGTAATGGAGGGGGTGCATTTAAGCATGGTATATTTGATATATTGTAAGAACGTTTGTAAATGTCACAATGAACCCCCACCCAGCACAATAATAAAAAAAAGAAAAGAAAAAGAAAAAGAGAGAAAGAAAGAAGGAAGACCAAAACACAAAACAGAATACAAGAAGGGAAGTGGCCATGTACCCTGCTCTCCTGAGGTGAAAATTCAATTGAGAATCCTTTCCCAGAGTGCTTAGAGGCAGCCTTGGGCTCCCTGAAATGCAAGCAGGGCCACCGAGAGGCTGGATTCTGTGCTCAGAGCTTAATCAATTAACTCCAGCAAAACGAGGGGGTTCCCAGTGTTTACGGAGCTCTGGACCTCTCTTAAGTCATCACTTAGATTTTCAGCGTCTTATTGTCCAGAACAAGGACGACAGGCACAGCAGTTGGGAAGGGAAACTGAGGGGCTTGTGGGCCACCTCCCCGCTGACACCCTAAAGAGGTGTCAGGATTCACCCAAATTAAACCCAATTTAGCCTGAAGCAATGACAGCTCTGTTCAAAGTTATTTGTGTCTTCATAGGAAAATTACAGCTCTTGGACCTGGGATCCCTTGAGATTTGTGTATTTTTTTTTTCTGATCTTAATATAGAACACAAATTTGACTCTCATTTATATTCTCAGAGACTGATTGCAGAAGTCTGACTCATGAATGCAGGAAAGCCACCGCCACCGTGGGCACTGGCGACGACAGTGGAGAAGTATCTTCTAATAACACGTTTTAATGACACTTTGATTGGCAGGTGGCTGGGGGGAAGGTGAGCTCTGAAGGCCGGGCTGGGCTGGTCACCTGCACTGCACAGCACGAGTCGCTGAACGGGTGACTCGTTCAAGGTCACAGAAGGAAGTGGGCTGTGGGGTCCCCCGCTCGGTCACTGCCTTGTCTCTACCCCACAGAGCCCGCTGTCACCTTGCGGAGTCTTCAGGTGAACTCGAATCCTTGCTAAATCTCTTCTCTGAGTTTTGTAAGCGATCCAGGGACGTTGTACTCGGTGTCAGGGTTTGAAAATGGATTCTGCATTCTTCTCCCAAGAACTTGCAGCCGTCATTTTGCTCTTGCAACTCCCATTCCTGCCGTGCTTTTTAAATTATTTTGTTGGTTTGTCTGTGAGAGAGAGTCAGTTTATTACAGCTGAAAGGACAAGGAAAGAACTTCAGTCACAACAGGAATAACCACCAGCAACAACTGAAGGTTTATTAAATGCCAACCGTGTTTTCAAACTTCGCTTTTAAGCACTGGCCTCTCCCTTAGCCACTTTTGGTTGATAATGAAACCCTTGAGGCAATTAACTTATTGAAAGAAAAGTGGGGGGGGTTAAAGGAGAATGATGGAGGGGGTGAATTCAGCTATGATGCATTTTAAGAACTTTGGAAAAGTCACAATGTATCCCCAGTCCTATAATAACAATTAAAAATAACAATAAAATTAAAAAAGAGAAAAGATGCCCATGGTTTGGCCGTTGCAGTCTAAGATCGAGTGGCCTCATAGCTTTGGCCTTTCCCATGGGACCGTGGAGGACACTCATCCAAACCGTGGCATCAGGATTTGAACCTGGATCTCTGGCCCCTCCGCCATGTTGACGGGCACTTTTCATGGGCCTGAGCTCGGAAGTCAAGATTCCTTTTACGGAACTGAGTACCATTTATTCTTGGGAGAATATCCAACGGGGGCGGGAAGGGAGACTGTAAGGATTGTCATTTTCTGTTTTTCCTGTTCCAAGAGCAGTTTTACCTTTTTTAATCTTAAAATTCCACACACAAAGAGCATAAGGGGATTTCACGGTGATCATTCCCTTTGCGCATATGGTGGACCCTTACTATATTTCTGCTCCCCCTCTTCTTCCTTCCCCCCCATTTTCAAACAGCATTTGGCGGGTTCATTGCGCCGTCCCCATGTCCGGCCATCCTCTTCCCCGGTCGGGGACCAGAGTCAACCCACAGCCCAGCCTCTGGGAGCGTTGCTCTAACGTTCAGCTCTTTCTTTGACCGAAGCAGAGAGAAGAACCCTGCTCCCCACATGGACTCGTCACGTACACGGAGAACACGGAGCCCCACGCCCAGCAGGCAGTGGGGGCCTTACAAGTGTCAGCCGTCACTTTTGTTGCTGATTCTATTAACCAGAAAACCTACCAGCAAGGGCGGGACAGGCGGCATCTGGTGTGGGTCCAGTCCTTTTGCAATGGCCTTTAAGCTCACAGTTCAGTTGCTGAAGCAACTGAAGTAGAGAGGGGCTGACTGATTCATCCCGTGTCCCCAAGAGCGTTAGTCCTCTTTCTGTCACCAAAGGAAGAAGCATTTGTTTCAGCTCAGTGTCAGAGGTTGGCCAAGTCCCTCCGGGCCCATGGCAGAGGAGGCTGCTTGCCTCGAGGGTGCTACCTAGTTTAGCACCCTCGATTAGCAATCTATCAGTCATCAATAAATAACTTTTAACACAGAACCACCTCAGATGACCTAGGACATCTTCCTAACTGCCTCTCAAAGGACGTGACCTTGGGAAAGTAGACTTACACACATGAACGAGATCGCTTAGTGCAGACCATGCCTAAAACACTAAGATTTTACTTCAAGATTCTCATTTACGGAATTTGATTCCCACACCAAGCCTTATAAATTTGACTTCTTTTCTTTTGCAATGCCGGGACTTGCTCAGGCACCACCGAGTTATTCACCCAAGTTTTTGGGTTTTTTTTTTTTTTTTTTTTTTTTTGGTGGGACTGGGGTTCGAACTCAGGGCATCACGCTTGCAAAGCAGGTGCCCTACCTCTTGAGCCACACCTCCAGTCCATTTTGCGCTGATAATTTTGGAGATGGGGGTCTGGCTTCCAATTGTGATCCTCCCGATCTTAGCCTCCCAAGTGGCTAGGATCACAGGCGTGAGCCACCAGTGGCCAGCTTGCACCGTGCTTCTTAAGAGGAAGAACAGTCAGTTCTAACCTGTGGCTTTTCACCCGTGACCAGGCCGACTTCTGTTGCTTCATGTTGTCTGGGTTTGTGCAAGGAGCAGAGGGAGGCCTCTGTCTTGGTGAGGCTGCTGGGCTGCACAGGTCTGGGAAGATGATAGAGCTGGAGTAGAGAAAAAGAGCCCAGAAGAGTCCTGGCCCCATATAAGGTGACCATCAGGAGCAGAAGGGCAGGGTCTGGAGGGGCACAGAATGACCAGTGGGGGATGGACAGAAAGAAGAACTGGCAGAGTGTGCGAGGCAGGTGGAGGGGAAGCTCTGGGGACTGATTTTCTAAACAGAGCATAGGATAGCTGACTGGGTTGGGTATGCCATGCAAGAGAGGCCTAGTGGTGGTTTTAATTCTTTTTACATAAAATGGCCTCTTTGGGCATAGGACCACGGTCCCCATTCCTCCTCCAGGACCAATCTTCACTGCCTATCACTGAGAGCCCCACAGGGCACTTTCAGCTCCATAAAGGCAGCTTCCCCTTTGATGTAAAAAAGACACAGAGGCAGAGTCTAAGGCTGAGACCAGGCAGGCAAGTTCGAGTTCTCAGTGAGCCTGGCGCCATTGTTCCTTCTCTTCCACTATTTTAGCAAGCGTCTTCCACACCCAAGATGGCCCCATCAATCAAGATGGTCGTTGGTCACCGAAGCCTCAGTGTGGCACTCAGAAGGTAAGGGCAGGGCAGAGAGGGCACCTCTTGGCTGCGTCAGCCTCTGATGGAAATGGAGTCTAAGAGTAGACTTTTAACAAGGCTCTTCCTTCTGCAGGCAGCTCAGACCGTGCATCACGCAGCTCTGCGAGTGAGGACGACGGGGAACAGACATGGCGTAGGTGACTGGTGCTCTCTGCCACCCTTCCAGTCTTCCCTCCCTCTTTTAAACTTTTGCCAATTTTCTTAACTTGGTTCTCAGTTGTTTTAGGGCAGGCTCTCTACCACTTGAGCCACTCCACCAGCCCAGTTTTGTGTTGGGTATTTTTGAGATAGGGTCTCATGAACTATTTTCCTGGGACTGGCTTTGAACTGTGATCCTCCTGATCTCTGCCTCCTGGGTAGCTGGGATTACAGGGGTGAGCCACGGTGCCTGGCTGGGGATGAATTTCTAACGGTACAGTTTCAGGTGTCTGTGGTCATCTGACGCTAAGGAGGAGACAAGTTAATAGACAATGTGCTTTACGTGCAGAAAGCTACACTTTGTCACTTTGTCCCCCGAGTCTCACTTCTGTCTTCCTTGGATGTCACAGCTGGATAAAATGATGCCTCTTCACCGCTGAGCTTCAGGCTGCTGCAATCTCCGAGTCAGTGAGTTTTAAGCCTGGCTGTGCGTGAGAATGAAAAGACCCCACTGTCCAAAACACGGACATGGGCTGCAACACGGTCTCCAGGGCTGTTATCAAAGCTGTACGTATTTTGAAAAAAGCCCATTTCATACTGGTGGGCATTCGGTGTTGAGAGCTGTGGTTTTGACACATGTTTGATGAGTGTGCACGCAGCAAAGGCCTGGGCTGAGGACGAGGCTCAGTGGCAGAGCAGGCGTGTAGCAGGCTCAGAGCCCTGGGCTCCATCCTCAGCACCACGAAAAGCTGGGGGTGGTGGGGAGTCCAGTGCCAAGAAAGTCCCACCCCACCCCACCCCAACCTCCATTAGCTCCACTTAGGAAACCAGGCCTGTGACAATAGGGACGGTCTGAAATTCTCCATCGGTTTCTGAATCGGGACTTTGCGGTTGAGGACTTGCTGCTCTGGTTATGGGGTGTCTGATAACGGGGTGTCTCCCTGAGTTGCCTGGAAAGGGTTTTGCATTTTGCTGAATCAGACTTTCCCTCAAACCCTCTTTCTAAAATGGTGGGTGGAGGGGAGTCCTGTGTAAGAGAGGAAAAAAATCCCTCCTCTGTGTTCAGTGACTGGGGCTTGGGGATTAAGTTGACAAAGAGACAAACAGGAGAAAACTCTTATTTTCTCGCTCATCAGGGGTTGTGCAGAAAAGAAGCAAAAATGCCCCAAGGAAGTGGGTAGGCCTGGGAGGCTCTGTGCTGTCTTTGAGAGGGTGGTAAGTTATGATAAGACAAGGAAAAGGAATTTGGGCTCCAGGAGGAGCAAATGGGGAAGAGTAAGTATGTGTGTGAGCCTAATGGAAGATAAGACTTGCTTTGATAAACTTTGCTTAGGGAAATTCATGGCAGTGCTGACTTTCTGTGTCCTGTGATAAGGGTCGTTCTCTTATCACAGGGATGGAAGGAGGGGCGTCTTCACAAATGACATTTATGCCCTTCTTTTGGGCAGGAAGGAGATGGCAGAGGATTCGTTTGTCTGCTAGCTGAGTGCCTTCAAGCTGAAAATAACTCTTATGTCAAGATATTTTTGGTGGCATCTTCTGATTCTCCAGAGCAATGGAACTTTGGGAAAACCCAGATAAATTTTGGGAACTCCAGATTCCAACTTCAGGAAGACTAAGACACTTGACTTAGGGTTCTCCTCCAAACACATTCAGTAAAGATTCATATTTGTGGACAGAGAGTCTGATGGACCCAGCTTGACGTGGAAGGTCAACTTTGTGGTGGTTGGGGTAACAGAGCCTTCTGGTGGGGTGGCCCAACAGAACCGTAGAGAACTGCAAGATGGGAAATATGTCTCCAAGAAGGAGAATAAATGACATTTATAAGCTCCTACAAACCTGCTAAGACGTTGGTTGGAGCACATCCCTTGTCCTATGTAGGAGAAAGATGGTAATTTCACATCTTTTATTGATGCTCCAAAGATAGCCAGGGTCCAAGCACAATATGGTCAGCTGCAAAGTCCAAATGTTATGTCCTTCAGGAGAACCTGAAAGGATTTACAAGTTTCATGGTTGGACATGAGTTTTGGAATGGGTTTTGAGAATATTTCACCAAAGATGAGACCCAAAGTACTTCTGTGGTCGTATTTTACAGAGACACAACATCAGGTGGCCTAGCGCCAGCCAGCTGTGGCTCCGTGGTGCAGTTTGGAGTCAGGAACAATAATGCCTCCAGCATTGAACTTTTTGTTCAGAATTGCTCCGGCTATTTGTGTTGCATGGCGCCATTTTTAAATTACGAGGTCCTCAAGAATAAAATCAACAGTCAGTCGTGCATGGGTGGAAAGAGACACTTGACTTAGACTCTCACATTAGGAAACAGGACGTCTTGCAGTGTGGGTGAGAGCATCCCATCAATGAGCCTCTGCAGTGAGTCTCTGTACATTCTAGACTTGTCCATGTGCAGATCCTGCTCAGGTAAGATTTGCAGCACAGAGAAGCAGAGCAGAGCCAGTGGGCCGAGCCACACCTGTTCAGGTGCTCTCCTCCCACCTGGCCCCGGAGGTGAGTGCTACGGGGCTTCAGCTTGGACCTAAAACTGCTGAGTCTTTTCTTCATTTCTTCTTCTTCTTTTTAATGTTTTTGTTAGTATGTGATCACTATAGTTACACAGGGGGCTCCATGTGACAGTTCCATACATGCTACAGTGTACCCCGGTTTGGCTCCTCCCTCCATCCTCCCCCCTCGTCCCCCACCCCCTTCTTAAATGACTTGGACAGGGTTCAGTGTCCCACGTTCACACAGGTGTAGAAACACATCCATTTTCACCTCCTTTACCCTCCTCCCTTGCCCTCCCTCCACCAGCGTCCTCCCCAACACGACCCGTCCACGTTCCCGTCCTTCACTGTCTAAGCTCTGTTCACTGTTCATGGTTTTCTCTTGACATTTTACTGCAAATGCATTGTGCTAAATCAGGGTAACCCCACTCTTCCTCACCCTTCCCCATCCTGTGACGTTCAACCGTTTTCAGTGTTTTGTTGTGTCTTGTTCCCACGCAGACGTGATGTGTCTGCACAGTTGTGTGTGTCTACACAGATGTGATTTATTTCAGTATTGCTCAGTCTTTATCATTCTTTTCCTCTTTCCCCCTGCCCTAGTCTACTCTACTCTCCCACTTTTGGAAACACGTTCTGTATATACTTACATCTAGATATATGCATACATAGATGTAGTTATATATTATCTATTTATTTATATATGTAATATATATTTATATATTACATATATAAATAAATATAAATAAATAAATAAATAAAATAAATATATTTATTTATTATATATAAATAAATATTTATTTATTTATATATAATATATATATTTATATATATTATATATATTTATATATATTATATATATAAATATATATTATATATATATATATGTGTGCTAATGCTTGCATTTGTATTGGATCTATCGTCCACATCCCAAGTCCTTTCTTACAACTGGGCCGACAGGCCATTGCATCTGCCCATCATATTTAGACATGATAAGTGCACTAGCTCACTGAATGCAAGAACGGGCACACAGTCAGTATTCATTACAGTAAGAGCATTTTTATTAGTCGTAGTAATGCACGGGAGGCTGTGTATATCAGAGAGACTCTGGTGTGGAACCATGGGGGCCAGTCCTGCTCCTGTTGTTCACTAAACAACTCGAGAGGTCGTCTTCTCTAGGGCCTTACTTCCTTCAGCTGAGAATGGTCTCACATCTCCTGTTGGATGTCCCCGACGCACAGACACAATGCAAAGGGGATTTCCTGGGGTTGCACTGTGCGGAAGCCCTGCAGTGGTGGCTTCCTTCAATGGCGGAGCCCGGGAAGAACTGAGAATTTCACAGCTTGGAGTCAGTGCTGTTCGATCACCCTCCCCACAACCAAGGTGAAACCCATTAGTCAATGCAGAACGCTTGTGCATCTTCTGAATGTCTAATCTCTAATGGGAACTGACCTCTGGGGTCCTGAACTTTGAGCATCTGGAGAGGAACTTTCTGGAAAGCTGCAGTCACATCAAAAACATGGGGGGAAACAAGAGGACCAGCTGCTGCCAAGGAAAACTCCATTTTTCATGAATGGTACAGGGGAATTACTACTGGAGACGGTTGCCTAGCAACCTTCCCCTTCCCCTTCCCATCATCTTTGACTCCCTCCTTGCCTACTTCTGACATCTGTTTCTTCTTCTTGGGATTTTTAAACTTTTTAAAGCCCGGTGTTTATTTATTTATTTGTATTTTGAGAGGAGCTCTCTCTCCAAGTTGCTCAAGGCTGGCCTCAATCCTGGCCTCCAGCAATGCCCTGACTCAGCCTCCCCGGTGGCTGGAACACTGGGCAGACCCCGCCATGCCTGGCTCGTTCTTCTTGCCATATTGTTTCGATGTCTGAAAAAGCAGTGTCATTTGGAAAACATGCTATCTGGACATCTTCCTTAAGGAGTTAGTGGCCCACTTTTGCCAACTATGTAACCAAAGTATATGTTTTGGTTGGGAGAAGAATTTGAAAAAGGAAATGGCTAAAAACCCTACCTTCTGATGACACTGTGCTCGGCTGCTGTCATTGTCACAGCAGTCGTTTGGGTGGATGTGTGGAGTTTCTGGCTAAGTGGCACGGTAGACAATTTGCCTAGCTTGTGCAAGGCTCTGGTTCTGATTCCCAGCTCTGAGAAAAAAAGGCTGAATATGGTTTTCTTTATTTTGGAAAAATATTTAACAGCTGGGCCTCTAAAATAAGCAAAAATGAATGCTAATTGACAGCATTTGTCAAGATCTGTGGTGTGAACTTTTCCATGACAGTCATTTTTAGGGTACCATTGTGCTGTTCCTGAAGGCAGAGTTGATTGTGTCGTTGGTTTTTTTTTTGGTGGGACTGGGATTTGAACTCAGGACTGAGCATTTTGACACCTGCCAGTGCAAACCCCAAGAGGATTGAGCCTAAAGAATACCGTGTTCAGACCCACGCAAAAGCAACCAAACTCAGGTAATCTTGAACTTTATTACTTATTATTATTATTATTATTATTTTAAGGCAGGTCTCAATAGGCAGCCCAGACTGTCCCTAAATTTGTGACCTTTCTACCTCAGTGTCCCTAGCAGCTGAGATTACAGGCACGCAGCATATATTGCCATTACTGCTTATCTTTGTAGGCTGCATATTGGAAGTCACCCTCAAATAAAGCAGGTGGCAAATTCTCACTTACCTATATGTAGAGAGGACATCAGGAGACCTGGCCCCCAATACTCTGGAAAACCTTCAGGAAAAAATCTATTTGACCTTTCTTTAAAGATCACTGATGCTTGGGATGTTGACTGCATTTCTTAGATTTTATGAGAACAGCTGTCTTTGAGGGATGGAGTAGAGGAACCTTTCCTGCTTCCGTCTGACATTTTGACAAGGCTAGGAGCGTGGGAAGGACACTGGACTCAGTTCAGAGGACTTTGCGAACTTCCTTCCCTTCTCTTGCCCATCTGTAAGGGTCATGTGCTGTGGGCAGAGAGCAGTAGATTGGAAAATGATGGCCTTTGTGTGTCAACCTTAATCCTGGTGCCTACTCACTGGGCAATCCCTGAATGGCCTCGCAACTCCCAGTTGCAGTCACCTCTGATGGTGTGAACAGCTGGTATCTGCCTCCTCCCCCTTCCTGAGGTGATCAGTGGTGGTTTTTCATGACAACAAGACATGACAGGTCACTTTCTTTTAACTTATTTATTTATATTTGTTATCATTGTGTTGGGGTATGTTGTGACATTTATAAAAGTTCCCAATATGTCATATACCAAATATGTCATAGTTGAATTCGCCCCCTCCATCATTCTCCTTTATCCTCCTTCCCTCATTCCTGGAATAGTTTCAACAGGTCTCATTTTTCCATTTTCATACATGAGTGCATAATATTCCACCACATTCACATCCATTCACCCACCCACCCACCCATCCAGCCATCCATCCAGCCATCCAGCCATCCACCCATCCAACCATCCATCCACCCATCCATCCAGCCATCCACCCATCCAACCATCCATCTATGCATCCAGCCAGCCATCCACCATCCATCCACTCATCCAACCATCCATCTATCCATCCACCCATCCATCCATCCACCCACCCACCCATCCAGCCATCCAGCCATCCATCCACTCATCCACTCATCCATCCATCCATCCATCCATTCACCTATCCATCCACCCATCCACCCATCCGTCCAATTCTTCATAGTTGAATTCACCCCCTACATGATTCTCCTTTATCCCCCTCTCCCTCCATTCCTGGAATAGTTTCAACAGGTCTCATTTTTCCATTTTCATACGTGAGTGCATAATATTCCACCATATTCACCTTCCCATACCCTTTCCTTATATCCTTCCCCTCCCACTGGTGCTGACCCCCAGAAAGGTCCTGTTCTGCCCTCCTTTTCTACAATTTTGTTTAAAAAATGACATTTTTGTTGTTTAAGATAGCTCTAC
Source organism: Castor canadensis (assembly GCF_047511655.1). Taxonomy (NCBI): domain Eukaryota; kingdom Metazoa; phylum Chordata; class Mammalia; order Rodentia; family Castoridae; genus Castor; species Castor canadensis. Next base: position 126,304,356 of record NC_133398.1, read on the forward strand.
AAGGAGTTTCATTATGACATTTCCATGTACATATGTATTATAACCCAAATTGGTTCATTCCCTCCATTTCTCCTTCTTATGGTGATTTCAACAGGTTTAAAAATTCTACATTCATTCTTGCATAGAAAGTACATCAGCCATATTCACTTTCTTAACTTCCTTCTTTAACACTCCCTCCTTGTTTATGACCTCGCCTTAGTGTAACCTGTTTTTCGTATTATTGCTGTGTTTGTATTTGGTTTGTATTCCGCATATGAGAGAAAACATGGTGGCCTTTGTCTTTCTGAACCCGCCTAATGTCACTTAAGATGTTGTTCTCCAATTCCACCCATTTATCTGCCAATGACAAAATTTCATTCTTCTTTGTGGCTGAATAAAATTCCACTGTGTATAAATACTATAAATACCACATTTAACTTACTGGTTTTTAACCATAGTGGGGAGAGCCTTCTGCACAACTGGAAGAGATGCTTTATATTTGGTTTATCATTCTTTTCCCTTGTTTTAGAGGAGACTATAGCACTCAGACATCGATCCAAATCAAAGCCTCATTTGCTCAGGTGCTTGGTTTGTTGGTTGAATGAAAGAAGGACTTGCTTCTGATTGCCAGCTGTCTCCTGAGTGTGAGCTAATCTATATTCATCTGTGACTGGGAAATGCATAGTTAATGAAGCCCTATGTTGTCACTCGTCGTGATAGTTTTCATCTTAGAAAGCTGGTGTCTCAAGATAGAGCATGTTTAACGCACAATTCAGTAATGTTGGTAAACCTCCAGCAATTATTCCTGGACATTATGAGGTTTTCTCCTACTTCTTTTCAGCTCCCCACCCACCCCAGCCCCGTCCTCACAAGCACGAGAAGAGCCTAAGGTGAAGGAGGCACCCACCTGCTGCCTCTGCCTGCCCGGGAGAACCAGGACAATCCAGCGCCTTCTCAGCCTTGCAAGCAGCAATGGAGTGGGGGGTCCCTTTGTCAGTGCACGGTTCAGCGCTCTGTGATTGGAACTTCTCTCTTGGCACTGGGTACCTGACCTTCCAGTTTCTCAGGAGCATATTGGAAGAGTTCCCATCAGGAAGAGGACACTGGCTTCTGGCAAGACTTGGCCATGGGATTAGAGCAGATGACAGTCACAGTTTCTATGTTCCTGGATCTGAGAGGCAGCTGGCCATTGGCAAAGTCCTCAGGGAAGACTCCAGGCAGAGAGGATTTGACTCAGCTTCTATCTAATAAGAGACATAGAGTGTCAAGGGTTCTGACTTAACTCTTCTTGGGATGGAGAAAAAATCACAACCTGTGTGACACACAGGACTGGCTTAGACTTGGTGTTACCACCTGGCTTTAGCATATTAGACAAGTCACTTCACTTTTGGAGTGTCAATTTTCTGTGAAGAAAATGAGTTGAACAAAACACTTGCCAAGGGTCCTTCTAGCTCCAAGATTCTTGGCTCAATTATGTATGTCCCCTTTTAGAGCCCTGCTTAGTGGGGATCATGGTTCGAAGCCAGCCTGGGCAAATAGTTTGCAAGACCCTATCTCAAAATTACCCAACACAAAACAGGGCTGACAGAATGGCTGAAGTGATAGAGCACCTGCCTAGCAAGCATGAGGCCCTGAGTTCAAACCCCAGTACTGAAAAAACAGCTTATCATTAATAGTACAGGGGCATTGTATCGTACTCTGAACAAGTTACTCCTCCTACATTCCCTTGCTTTCCCTTCCCAACCCCCCTTCCTTTTGCCATCTTTATAGATGTACATGAGGTACATAGAAAAATAATTTTGTTTTGCAGGTGTGGGGTTTGAACTCAAGGCTTCGCCCTTGCAAAGCAGGAGCTCTACTGCTTGAGCCACACCTCCAGTCCATTTTGCTCTGGTTCTTTTGGAGATGGGGTCTTGGGAGCCATCTGTCTGGGCCAACCTTCAGCCTCCTGCTCTCAGTCTCCCAAGCAGCTGGGATGACAGGAGTGAGCCCAGCTCCATGTAGAACTTATGGAGGGTCAGCTGCCTCCCACATCCCAGAGGCAACTCATGCGTCCCTCTTTCAAAACTCACCTTCCCGCTCCATTGTGTGAGGTTTCCAGGATCGCGTGATACCCACCTTACTTAGTACAGCTTTAGCTCGTCTGCCTCCTCACTTTTTTCTCTTATCTCACCTAAGCTGGGAACTCTCAGGGCCGCGACACTACTTTTCGTCATCCCTGATGCATGGCCCCTGAAGTTCACCGCGGGACCCCATTACCTCATCACCACCCACCGTTGCTTCCACCACCCTTCCTCCAGCTTCTCTAAGCCTGCAGTTCTCTAACTGCACCAGGACGCTCATCCTTTGGTCCTGACTTATTCTCACCATCGAATTTCATTCTCTTCTTTCCCAGGTCTGGGTCCGGTGCCCATCACTACAGTCACTTCTTGCCCATGCGGTGAACTTTGTAGCCCAGTGGATCAGTCGTCTAGGAGACGCTCATCCATGATGAAATCTGAATCTCCACCTCGTCTGTAACCTTCACTCGAGCAGCTGAGTATTGCAGGACACCACCACCTGGCTGCGTTGACGACATCTTGCTTTGGTTTTAGCACCACGAATCTCAATGGTACATTTTTAAGCTTGCCTCGTTGGTTGGTTTGCCTACCATTTTATATGACTGTCATATTCACTCCCCTCCTCCCTCTTACTGTCCTGGCCACCTGTCCTGGACCTGTACACGGTTGTCTTCCTGCACCTCCCATCTGTCTCCTTAATCCCTGTGAAGGAAAGGCAGCAGCTCTACTTTGGGCTTGGGTTTCATTTCCTCTTATCTCACTCCTGAGTGAACTCACTCCTGAGTTCTTGCTTTCTTTTTCCTTTGGACCTGCATCTTTGGCACATCTTGTGCTGGCCTTGGGACACAATGACTAACGAGACACCATTCCCTCTGTGAAGCCCTTGCAGGTATCGAGCTAGAAGACCTTAGGGCGGGTGCCTCTCTCAGGAGAAGTGCAAGCTTCTGTGTGGACACAGGTAACTCAGGGACTTGTTGGATTGGGGAGTGGGAAGCAGGAAAGTCACTCCCGTGTTCAGTGGAGATGTAACAGCAACGCTGTAAATCACCGGTGTTAATTTTCTTTCTTTTTTAAATTTTTTAGACAGAGTCTTGCAGTGTAGCCCATGCTGGCCTCAAACTCGAGTCTTCCTACCTCTGCCTCTCTTATTCTCTTTAACAGTAATCTTATATTTCCTCATATTGGAACCCCAGACTCTATGTTATTTTTTACAAAGTGGATCCTCTTACCTGTATAAGGTCAGTCATATTTCTTGGGGAAGACTCATGACAAAAATCCATGTATGTCTTTTCCATGTGGCTTTTTTGTACTTTATCATGGAGAAGATTTTGTGAAGCTGAAATGTCCTATTGCCTTCTAATTCTGTGTTTTGTCATCTTGCTCGTAAGACCTTCCTTCTCAAAACCACACTCTTCCATCCATTCACCTGACACTTAGTAATGGAGTATCTGCAATAATAAAAGAATTTCTGTCGGCTCTGAGCTTACATATACAGTACCCTCCTTTGGGCAATTTTCAATTTTAGTTGGAGAAGGAAGCCAACGACATTTGAACACATTCCTTTAATAGGTTCAGATTGTCACCATGGCTTTGGAGGACATAAGCAATGATAAGACTGATACCAGTGGGGAAGGGGTAAGAGGGTTACCTGAGATAGATAGATAGATAGATAGATAGACAGACAGATAGATAGGAGTCTAAGAGAGATGACGTCTGATGGATGAAGAGGAACCAAGCAGAGCTGGGGCTGGAGCTCAGTGGTAGGTTGCTTCCCTACTATGTGCAAAGTCCTGGGGTCCAGCCCCAGCCCACAGCCAACCCATGCCTGGGGGAAGATATATTCAATCAGAAGGACAGTGAGGGACCCTTGCTGTAAAGCAAGGGAGGTGTGGTGCAGTGAGGTAGGAGAGGGAGCCAGCGCGCCATCTTGTTAAGGCATCGAATTCCCAGGACAGTGAGAAACTACAGACAGGTCCTGAGTAGAGGAGGACGAAGGGGACACCCGGTCCCTGACAGCTGCGAAGGTAGTTCCTCCTGCCTTAGGAGGAACTGTAAAGTTGCCCACCTGAGTGCAAATCGTCTAAAAGAGTCTGAAACTTTCTGGAAAGCTTTCGCTTGGGAATCAAAACCAAATTTTCTACTTCCCCACTTAGGCTTTAGAACTGGAATGCTGACATGAAAGTGCATGTGTCACACCTGTGCTTTCAACAGGAGCCTGTATTTAAGGCAATGTGTTGGAGGTTTCTTTCAGAATAGATACATTGATTTTGCTTTGGGGATGCTTTATTTTAAAGTGAGGTGCAATGGTCTGAATGTTCCAAAAGCAGGATTCTTTCATTCTTTCCACAAACACACGAAAGTGAAGGCGATTGACCAGGTGTCTTACAGGAAATAGGATTTTGTAAGAAATAGTCTCAAATGCACTGGGGAAGATAAGGCATGAACATAAGTCATATTAATGCAATAGAATTCTTCAGGGAGTTTGATGGGTTATTGCCACACTGCACAAGGGAGCTGTCCTTGGCTGTGAGGGTGGCCTGGGAAGACTTGGGATGTCACCAGGGTGGAGAGCTCCACAGTACGCATAGGAAAAGGGACTCTACAAAGACAAGAATGGTTGGGCATATTTGGGGTAAGCCAACGCTACATTTGGACACAGGCTGAGGTAGACTTAGGGCAGAGGAAGAGCATGGCTTCCTGGTGCTGGTCAGGACAAGAGTGTCAGTGCTTTCTCATTATTCTTAGAACTCAATGCCTTACTTATGATGCCCAGTTGGTCACTCTGTGGACTCCAGTTGGAGCTGTACCCATGGAAATGTAGATTTGAAGCTGTGTACCGAGTCCCTGGCTTGACTGGACACGGTTTGTCCCCACAACTTCCCAGGTCCCTTTTGTCACATCTGAGCACCTATCCCCAGGAGGCATCCTGTGCTTTTCTTGCCAATGGTCCCAGAGGGTTCTGTCTTGCAGAGGACTGCCCTAGGGCTGCCAGGCCACCTTACTTGCAGGAAGGATCAAGGTGCTGGTAGTTCCTTCCATACAGTGTACCTCCTTCCTGGTATCTCCAGGTAGATCATGGATGCCAGCCCACTGGCCTCAGGGAAGGACGACTCTGGACCTAATTTTCCTTTCAGAGTTCCTTGGTGGGATCAGGCTGAATCTACTTGGTGGGGCTTGGCCTGAAATTGGGCCAGGCCCTACTCAGCCTCCTCCTCTCCCTGTCTCACTTCCTCACTTCCACTCTGGCTCTTCTGGAGAGACCCCTTTAATGAGTCCTCAGACATGAATTCTCCCTCTAGAGTCTACTTCCAGGGAACCTGACCTGATAGGCTGACTTTAATTTCCCTAGGAAGGTGCAGGAATGGCCGTAGGGTGGGTCCTTGTGGGACCAAGGGAAAAATGGTTTTACTGGAACAGTGAGACAACAGCTGACTGAGAGGATTAAGAAGGGAGTGGGTGCTGTGACAACTTTCCATTCTTTTGGGGCGTCCTGCAGTGTTTGAAGGCCCTTATTATGTTGGAGATATTTCCAGCTTCTTGTTTCTTGCCTCATCAAAGCAGAACCTCAGAAAATGGGAGGAAATTGCTAGCATCTTTTTTTCAGGTGGGATGCAAGGGTACCATGCATCAGACTCACCCGTATCAACCATCTGTTCGGAAATGAGCAACTCGGGAAAGGCACCTAGCGCAATCCTTTATAATTTTTGTTGAGTAGGTGGCAGCTGAAGTTTTCTGAGGATCGGTGGTTGTGAGATTGTGGTCCTAGGCTGTGAGGTGGGTGTGACAACGGTGATGTAGGTTGCTCAGTGGGTTGGTGGTGACAGAAGCACAGCAATGGAAATTGTTTTCTCTTAGGCCAGTTCTGGGGCCTGCTGTGGGATTCTTCCTGGAAGACTGGCTTCAGTAACCTGGTTATCCAGCCCTCCCGACAGTATCTTTTCAATAAATTCCTCTTCTGAGTACTTGGAGTCAACCTCCATTGCTCCTGTAGGAGCTCTGCCTGAGACAGCAGACCAGGAATGGTGGCAGTGGTAAGCAGATTTTCTAACACCATCTAAAAATGAGAGCGAAGTCTAGTAGACAGAGCCAGCCTCTCAGATGGCCCCCCATGGATGACCACTCCTTTTCAGGTTTGTGTCGTTCAGTGGTCCCCTTCCGTGTTAAAGCAGGGCTGGTGTGTGACTTGTAGAACTCAGAGGAGGTGACAGAGTGTGGTTGCCACAGCCAGTTCATACAGACACCATAGCTTCTGAATGGGTTTCTTGGATGGCTCACTCTGGGGACGTCAGCCACCATACTGGCTGTGCCGTGGTGATGTCCACACAGCGGGGGACGCACTTGTCAGCACCAGTCCTTCAGTTATGTGGGTGATCCCACCTCGAAGGGAGCCAACTGCCCATGCACTGTTCAGACACCACAGCCCCAGAAAAACTATGACTGCAGCCTTGTGAGAGCCCAAACCCACAGCTTAACGACAGAAACCAAGACAGACAAGGAATCTGAAGGCTGTTTTAAGCCGCTGAGTCTTGAAGTGGGTTATTATGCAGCAATCGATGGCGGAAAGGTAGTGTTTGAGGAGGGTTTGTTTGTACAGGGCAGGGGAGAGCTGAGCCTGTCTACAATGAGAAGAAAGGGACAGAGCTCACGGGGAAAGAATGGTGATCTAAGAGAAAAGATTGCTGAGCCACAGTGCAAGGTTCAGAGAGGGAGGAAGGAAGGAGGAAAGAAGGAAGGGAGGAAGGAGGAAGGAAGGGAGGAGGAAGGGAAGAGGAGGGACGGAAGGAAGGAAAGGAAGAAGGAAGGAGGAAGGGATGGGATGGAGGAAGGAAGGGATGGGAAGGAAGAAGAAGGAAGGAAGAGAGGGAGGGAGAAAAGAGGGAAGGAAGGAGGAAGACAGGGAAGAAGGAAAGAAGATAGGGAAGAAGGAAGAGAAGAAGGAAGGAGGGAGAAAGGAAGGAGAGTGAGAAGAAAAGGAAGGAAGGAGGAAGGGAGAGAGAAGGAATGAAGGAAGGGAGGAAGAGAGGGAAGGAGAGAAGCAAGGAAGAAGGAAGGAAGAGAGGATAGAAGGAGGGAGAAAGAAGAAGAGAGAGAATGAAGAGAGGGAGGGAGAAAAGGAAGGTGGAAAAGAAGGAGGGAGAGAGGGAGGAATGGGAAGGAGGAAGGAAGGAAGGGAGGGAGGAATGGGAGGAAGAGAGGGAGGCAGGAAAGAAGGAATGGAGGGAGGGAAAGAAGAAAGGAAGGGAGGAAGGAAGGGAGGAAGGGAGGAAGGAAGGGAGGGAGGAATGAAACAGCACTAGCTTTGGAGGGAGGAGGAACTTCTTTCTTTGCCATGGACTTAAGCTAGCTGGAGTCCAGGATGAGCATACCGTGGACATAAACTGGACCGTGACCATCAGCCATGACGGAGGGGCGTGGAGTCCTTGGGTGTACTTTTTAACCATCCTACCAAGTTCATGAAACAGTGCCATTGTTCTCATAATTTCATAGACGAAGAAGCTGACACTTCCAGGCCTTGAGGACCCCGTTCTGTTCTGTCAGGCAGCAGAGGACACACGGCCCTGACACTTTCAACACCCCCTGCATGGTTTACCCAGGACCAACTGTTCTGGGAAGATTAAAAGTGAGTCAGCTGGAAAAGGAGACTGTTTCTTCAGGGAAATGTAGGACGCTGGACCTTTACAATTTCAGGGACAAAAATAGACACAAAGAGAAGCAGACTTTTTCCTAGAGGTTTAAGTGGCTTTTCAATTCCCCCAGAGGGTCGGATAACATCAACAAACACTTGCAGAATAGGCACTGTTTTCATCCATGGCAAGAAGTTTTGAAACGTAGGAAAGTCACTTGCCTCCTGCTGGTTTTGGGGGGAGGTAAAGCTTTGCAGACAGGGGTGGAGTGGCTCGAGCCCCACGTGTGTACTGATGTCTAACTGCATTAAAGTAACCAGAGACGGTCGCCTACCTGTCAGCTCTTGGTTTGGAAGCTTGATAAAAGGGGATCACTGCTGCCCAGGTGGTCACGAAAATCAGGACCCCAGGGCTGGGTGAGGTGGGGGAGCAGAGGGTGCGGTCAGAGTACTTTAAGAAATGATTAGGATTAAGGAAACCTCACCATTAATAAATAAGTGACTCAGTTGAAACTTTAAAAAAATAATAGGGAACACTGGCAAATAAAAAAGTGGGGGAAGGAATAAGTGGTGCAGGAATTGGTCCGGGCAAAAGTCAACACCGTAAGTAGCACTGAAACAGAGGCTCACTGGGGGCCTCTGTGCACCGTTGTTTTGCCTTTTTTTATTGCATGTTCTGGAAAATGCTTTGCTTCAATAAAAAGTGTACCAAAGCATTGATTCCTACTCAGTGTGGACCTGCAAGTGATTTAATTATCTCTCCCCTCGTTCTGACTTCCTGTGGTGAGCATGACTTATGTTTGTAAGGAAATGCAGCCACGCTCTGTGCTGATGGGCCGTTTGCTTTTTGGTAGTTGGTAGGGTTCCAACCACAGAAGGTAGAGGATTCGCTTCTTTATGTATTTATTATTTTGGGGGGAGGCTTACTGGGGTTTGAACTCGGGGCTTCGCTCTTGCTAGGCAGGTTCTGTACTGGTTTTGAGCCTCCAGCCTGAAGATTAAACTCTTGTGTTCTTTCCAAACTGTGGCTGGGATCCTGCAGATGAATTTCAAGAATGTCTTAGTGAATCCCTCTCCATATCCCCCCCAAAAAAAGTGAGGTGAGAAGAGATGCCAATTCAAGGGTCCTCCAGCAGTTTTAACCCAGTGCTTCTCACACACAGATGCCCACGTCTGCTGTGGAGTCCTGGAGGTCCGACGGGGGGCCGAGGCTCTGCTTTTCTGATGAGCGAGCTCTGGGGGAAATGTTTGAGGCTCTTGGCCCATGGACCACACTTTGAGTGACAAGGTGAGATTCTTAATTTACCCGACTTTCCCTACCTGCAAATGCAAGCGGTGAGAAGCAAGCACTTAGCTGGTAGAGTGACATGCATGTAGGTGGGAGCCCACAAGTGGACTCTTTGTGGGGTTGTGGAGTCCTTAGGAAAGCCTCACGGTGCAAGCGCACTGACGTGAATATGGAGGTGTGTACACCTCTTTTGATGTCTGTGTGCTTTTGTGGGATTCTGGTGACCTTCTTTTAGGAAATTCCTGGCATTGTATAGCATCTCTCCTGTTGGAGTTGCATCAGTGATCAAGAGAAAGCACCAGTCCTTCCTCTTGTCTTTTTCCTTTTTAACCTTTCCCCAGGATCTCTGGTCTCCGAGTGTAAATGCGTGCGCTAACGCAAAAGTAAATCCCAGACGCCTATCCAGCAGAGAGGGATCTGGCTTGCTGGTAGAGTTTAAAAGATTTCCGGCATCTGATCTCTCTGTGCATGGCGATTTTCATCTCGTCCTGTCATGGGTAAATCCTATGGAGCGAGAGCTGGAATAACTTCTTTTGGAAGACGTATAAATCTTTGTGATGTAAGTCGTTGGGTCTTCGGAGGCCTCAGATCCTTGCAGAATCCAAACACGTAGTGCCTTCTGCTATGACAGGAGCAGGTACTTTTCAGAGCGTCATGGCCAGCTCCTCAGGGCACCAAACTCCATTGCCAGGGCTGGGGTAGGATTGGGATTTGGTTCTTTTCCGGGGGATGAGTGTTCTGAAATTTGGTAGCCATCCCACCTAACAGGAACCGTTGAAAACGGGCACAGCAATAACCGCCCCTCCAGAAAGCTTATTTGCATTCTTTGGAAATTCCCACGGTGCAAACCCTCCCGCTGTGGCTGACTTCTGTGACAATAAAGGGAAAATTGTGATGAAAGAGACATTGTAAGAACCTTAAAAATCGGAGTCGGGAGGCCATTAGAAAACCGCGTCTATGCAGCCAGCTGTTGGCTGGAATGGGAACTTTGGTCTCCTCCATCCTCGGACCACAGGAAGCTGGAGTTGCCCGCGATGTCGTGTGTCCAGGGGGTCAGACACATACCCAGGACACATATCCGGGACATTTCCCTTCTGCTCAATCAGCCACATAGCCCCTTTCAACACCCTGGAGTTCATGCAGCTCCCTGCTTCTCCTACCTTCCTTGGAACACTGACCTTGTGTTTCCCACATCGCAAGTTCCAGGACCCCAAAATGAAGTGCTTTGACTTCTGCACTTTCAGAGTTTGAAAACAGATGGGCATTTTCACGCCTCTGGATCTCATGGTGGCAATTGTGTGGGGTGCAGAGAAGAAGGGGTGAGGTGGAGAAATACAGGGGTGGGGGAAAGAAGGGGGGAGGTGGTGCTGAACTGTACAGGACTTAGGTGGAGCAGATGACAGATGGTGACGTCCACACAGTGCAGTGCCCTCTGGATGGTAGCACTGACAGGATATTTGCAGAAGGTAGGACAAGTTTCTGGACCAGGGAGACACCATGGCTGTCAGATGGAGGATTCAGCTCTAGGTGGCTTTGCTTGTGTCGCTGGCCAGTCCTGGGATTTTGAGCAAGTTCCTTAACTCTTCTGAGCCCAGCTTGAATCTACGGGAAACAAAGAGGAAATGTGAGTCGGTTTGGGCTGTTACCACTTCTCGGTTGTAAGGATGTGAAAATCTTAAAATCATCCCTTGTGCTCCCAAAGGGAAGTCATTTATTACATGAACTGGAATTTAAAAAAAAAATAAAAAAGCAGTGTAGACAGATACGGGCTCCCTGATCCACGTGGAGCCATTGCAAACACTGACTCAGTCTCTATTTCTTTATATCTGAGGGAAGACTGAATGCCCGATGGCTTTTGTCACTTTTAACCGTGTGCAAAAGTCACTTGACATCCAGTCGTCCTTTAGCTATCAGGAAGTAGGGGCTGAATCACTGTGCGTCATGGTTCTATGTGGTCAGGGAGACCTGGCAGCTGTTCCAAGGGACGGTCAGAAGCCCAGAAGACGTCTTACCTGGGACTTGCAGGTGGCCAGAAACTGTGTCATGGGAGAGTTTCAAAGTTAAGCTGGAATCGAGCTGTTAGGGCAAATGGATGAAAAGAAGTCTAATTCTGGGAGTCCAACTTACAGGTAGAGTTTGTCATTTGTGGAGAGAATGGAGATTGCAAGTAATCTGAAGGGTAAATTATCCCAATTAAATTCTTTCGACCCAGGGATTCTCCAGGAGGAACACGAGGAAGCACAGAGGGCCTAACAAGCACGAGGCCCTGAGTTCGATCCCAACACCACAAAAAGGAGAAAGGAATACTTGCGTGTACACGTGAATTAATGCACAGACATTCACTGCAGCAGTCTTTGCAAAAGCTAAAAGAGCATCATCGCCCACCAAGACGGAGTGAGAGTGGCCCAGCATTGAGGGGGAGGGAACAGGTGCAATTCTTGGCTTACTCTTTATTCTTCTGTGTCAAAATCTTTCCCCAAATAAGCCTGGAGGGATGGCTGAGCTCCTCCCCAGCAAGCGCAAAGCCCTGAGTTCAAACCCCGACACCACCACCACCAAAAAAAAAAGACATTTCCAAAGTCTCTCACACAAGAATGCAAACATGCTTACTTGTTCAGCTTACAAAAAAGGAAAAATGTAAAGAATTACACCAACATATTTAAGAAGTCACATCTAGATTAATAGCATCTTAGGTGTGTAATTTTCTATCATATTCAAATAAGCTGTAAGAAGCAGGTATTGTTTGTGTAATCAGAAGATTGAAAACCAGCACATAAATCTGAATGCTCCTGTGTGTTTGCACTTGTTTGTAAAAATAAGAACAGCAAAAATAAATATCTGGCTTGAGGATACATTAGCGATTCCTTTTCTTCTGGTTTTCTTTCTTTTCTAAGTATTCTGTGACAAACACCCTTTCCTTTTAAACTTTACAAAGCTACTTTAATTTTATTTTATTTACTTTTAAGTTTTTGCAGTACTGGGATTTGAACTCAGGGCCTACCCTTTGATCCACTCCACCGACCCTTTTTTGTTTTGTTTTTTTTTCTTTTGTGATTGATTTTTGTGAGACAGGGTCTCACCGACTATTTGCTTGGCTGGCTTTGAACCACGATCCTCCCGATCTCTGCTTCTTGAGTAGCTGGGATTACAGGCGTGAGCCACTGACCCCTGGCACAAAAATATTTTTAAAGAATGCGTTGCCTATACAGTGAAGGCACTAAACACAAGAATACATTTGGTTTAAAGTGATTATTTCTCTTATTTCTTTTTCCATCTTTGAAAACTTAGGATAAAATGAGGGTCTCAAAAACAGACTTCTGCTGTTTCCATCTTGGTACTGTCTAAAGCAAAACTATGATAATTCCCTTACCTCTTACCAGAAGGAACACCATTGGGCTGGGATGTAGCTCGGTGGTACAGCGCTTGCCTAGCATGCGTGAGGCCCTGGGTTCGATCCCAGCACCAAAAAAGAAAAGACAAAAAAAAAAAAAACCTCTCCCCAGAAGGAACACCATCAAACTCTAGCCGTGACGCCTTTTCTAAAGAGATCGACCCCCCCCATCAGTGATCCTTTGGGGCTTTTTTTTTTTTTTTTAACAACCCAGGTCAAGCACAGACTTCCAAATGGATTTCTGACCGTCAACTTTACAGGAGAAAAAGCCTTTTTATGGACGCTGGACCAACCAGATCATCAATTTCAGTGCAGCAAGGTTGCGGCAAAGGAAGCAGTGTGGGATTCCGTTTTAATTTGAGAGCACCCCCATCACTGCAATTTGGGGGGATGGCGGTGTTTAAGGAGCGCATGGAAAAAGAATTCTGACTTTTGTTTCTAATTAATTTCCTCCATCCTAATTTGCATTTTCTTTGTTGAAGGTTACCTGAATGAAAAAGAGTGCCCCGGGGTCAGGGAGACTTGCCTGAGATGGAAAGGGACCCAGAGGAAGGAAGAAGCGGGGGTTTTGGGGTGTGCACATTTGCATTCAGCGCTCTCTGGAATCGTCTCTGATGGCGGAGGACTTAGAAGTATAAAGTCACTTGAAAATTGCAAATGGCGGCCCTTGATGGCTCCTGGTGACATTCTGCTACCTTCACTCAGTTTCTTCGCTGGGTCTCAGAAACTAGACTTCTTTTCAGAAATCCAACTCACCTTTCAGAACCCCCAGGTCATGTTTTCAACCTGCAGCAGAATCACCCTTTGCCATCAGAAGCCATAATTCCATCAACCATTGACTGACACCACGACCCAGGCTGGGCAACTCTTCTCCTCAAGATACAGAGGTGCCATTACCCAAGTGTCCCTAAGGCTCTTGTGACATAAAATGACAGGAATTTCATGTTCAGTGTGGCTGGAGCCCTGCCTCAGGCTACTGTGAGTCAGAGGCGCAGTGTTTGTTCAGCTGGAGAGTTGAGTGACTGGTTCTTCTGGAAGTTAATCATTTATGGCAAAATTGCTTGGCTGGCGTGGTCACTCTGGTGGAAGAGAAGCCAGAGACATTGTCACTGGCCATTGTCACTGGTCACTGCACCTTTTCTCCCACTCGTGCACGGCCTGGGGCCTTCTGCACATTAACTCCTTCTGCCTCCCACCCCTCACTCGTCCCCTCTCCTCCCTTGTCAACTGAAGGCACAGGACCAACCTTCACCTGCCAGGCAGCACCGGGCTCCAGCATGGACTCCAGTTCCAGGGACCTGACTGCAGCGTGGTCAGTGCTTGGTCAGTTCTCCATGTTCTGAGCAAGCCTAGCTTCAGGTCCCTGGTGGGTACAGGACTTGGTAGTGTCCCCAGGGTCACACACCGCGAAACTGAGCACTGCCAGACATTGTAGCCTCTTTCTGTTCCAGCTTCACCTCCATTACACCTTCCTTCTTATCCCTCAGCTCCAAGTAACTGTGCACATTTATTTATTTTTCTGGTGGCACTGGGGTTTGAATTCAGGGCCTACACCTTGAGCCATTCCACCATCCCTTTTTTTGTGATTTTTTTTTTTTTTGAGATAGGGTCTTGCGAACCATTTGCCCAGGCTGATTGCAAACTGAGATCCTCCTGATCTCTGCCTCCTGTGTAGCTGGGATTACAGGCATGAGCACCAGTGCCCAGTGACCTCTGATCTTGTCATTGGTGTTTCAACATCTTTGTCTTTAAAGGGTGCACAGAGAGCACACAGCCAAAAAAGTAGGAAGAAAAAGTAGTAGACATATATCAGAACTGTAACTCATCTTGTTTTTGTAATTTATTTATCTTTGTATTATTTTCCCTGGGATCTTATGAGACTCATGATATCTGCCAGTGTTTAAAAATCCCACTGGACAATGGACAGACACCTAAACAATGAAGGACAAGAATGAAAAACGGGTCATGCTAAGGGGGGGGGTCACTAACAGGAGAGGGAGGTGAAAGAAGGAAGTCAGGAAGGTGAATGTGGCTGATGTCCTTTCTATTCAAGAATGAATATAAGATTTTAAACCTGTTGAAATCACCAGAAGAAAGGGACTAAGGCAGAAAGGAGAAAAATAGAGGGGATGAAGCAATTTGGGTTATAACACATATATCCATGGAAATGTCACAAGGAAACTCCCTGTGTAGTTATCTTAAACAAACAAAATGTTTTTTCTTTTTCAGTAACAAAGGACAGGAAGGTAAAACAGGTCCTGTCTGGAGGTTGGCACCAGTGGGAGGAGGAGGATATAAGGAAAGGGTGTGGGAGGGTGAATATGGTGGAATATTATGCACTCATGAATGAAAATGAGACCTGCTGAAACTGTTCCAGGAATGGAGACGGGGATAAAGGAGAATGGTGGAGGGGTGAATTCAACTGTGATATATTGTAAGAACTTTTGTAAATGTCACAATGGACCCCAGTGCAGCAATAATAAACTAATAAATAAAGAAAAAAAATTTGTATTTGGAGGCTGGGGATATAGTGTCACTCAGTGCTGCAGTGTTTGTCAGGCATGCACAACTTGGGTTCAGTCTCCAGCACTTCAAAATAAAAGAGAGAGAGAGAGAGAGAGAGAGAGAGAATGAATAAAGGCAAGGAGGGAGTGAAGGAGGGAGGGAGGGAGGGAGGGAGAAAGAATGAAAGAAAGAATACTAAAGGAGAGAAAGACAAAAAGAAGAGAGAGAAAGGAAGGGAGGAAGGAATCCCCAAGTTTTAGCTCAGAAGTCAGAACCGTAAATAAACGACACCCTCTGTCGTTCTTTTCGCCTACTGTCACAGGGGACAGACTGTCACATCGTAGATCTCATCCTGAGCTGGAGGTAAACTTTGTAGGTTTTGGTTTCTGGTTTCTATCAAATGAGCTTTCAGCTTGGAGGACGATCTGGTTTTCACTCAGAAACCTCTAAAAATATAAAGTAACATTTGGTAGGAAGGAAGGCAGGCCATAAGAATAATTTGGCTGGTTCTTGGGAACAGCTAGTGACTAGGCACTGCCAGGATTGGCATTTGTCTTCTAACAGATCACAATAGCAGGTGGCACAGGGAAGGACACACAGACAGCTTGTTTCCAGGGGGTTGCTGTGTTACGCAAGAGGCACGGATCCCGGGGAAGGCAGGTGCCTCCCCTCCTGATCAGCTGGAGCTCCTCTGGCACTTGGTGACCATAACCAGGATGGGGGAAGAGCAGACTGGTGGCACCTTCCCACGGGGAACAAACTTCTGGTGGCACTTGTGAACAGGCCCCAAAGGACAAATGCTTTTGGGACCCAGGCAACTCACGTCTGATTTTGTCATGGCGGTTCTCAAAGTGTAGCACCGACATAAATAAAGCAGCCCTGGCGGCTCTGGTTCAGTAGAGGTGGGTTAGGCCTAGGGATCCGCCATCTTGAAGCGTTCCCAAGGTGGTGTCCATGCTGGTGCCTGAGCCCTTTGCAAACCACCCGAGGCTAAGCCTGATTTGCAATCGCTCCGATTCGCTCAGATCTTGCTTTGAGGGAGTCTGGCACCATCACCCCACGAGGCCCTCAAACTGCTTTTGCTGAAAAGCACCCAGTCCTTCCTGGGCCCATGAACTAACTCGCAGCAGGAGAAAAGCTTGTCACCTGTCTTCTATTTTGTCACCTTGGATTCCAGGAAGGACAGGAAGGGTCCATAAGATCTTCGTGACAAGGGACAGAAACTACCCCCAACAGTAGACTCTCCTTTCGATGGACCACCTGCCTGG
Source organism: Castor canadensis (assembly GCF_047511655.1). NCBI lineage: Eukaryota > Metazoa > Chordata > Mammalia > Rodentia > Castoridae > Castor > Castor canadensis. The sequence continues at coordinate 126,320,470 of NC_133398.1, forward strand.
CTCCCCAAATCAGGACCAATTCAACCAGACCACACCTGTGACTGGACTGCTTAACTGTGCACACCTTTGTCCCCCTGTCCCCAGTTCTTTGTCTACTTAAACCCGTAGCTCATGTCTGTACCCTGAAGATGGCTGAAGACGGGCTGAGTGCTTCTTCTGCTTCTTCCCACGCATGTCCCGAGCTGTGTCATAAACCTCCTTTCTCTGCCTTCACCAGGCCTCTGGATTTGGGGTTCAGGGGCGGGTCCTGGACCTGCCATGTGGGATCTCAGGAATCTGGGCCTTGGATCCAAAACTCCAGCTTCAAATTTATTGGAAGAAGTGGGAGATCTGTTGAGTGAGAAGTTTTGGGGAGAGATTTACCCAGAAACGTAAAGAGGAGATGGTACTTCAAGGGTAGGGTTGTTTTTCACTATATCAAGTCAAGATGGATGACGCAGGTCCCCATGTGACCGTCTTCGGAGAGGTGAGCTTGGGGCCCAAGCTGCTCCCATTCAGCCGTCTGTAGCACCTCACTCTTGAGGCACAGGTGGGGTGAGGTGGGGCGTATCACCTGTTCCTGACCCTGTGGACTTGAGGTGACTCATCCATGTCACCCGTCCTTCCTGCAGCCACACGACTCACCCACATTGAGTACTGGTCACTTTTCACCCAGAATGGCAGGTGCTGGCATCACACGCAAGAGGTGGCAGTGGACTTTTGAGGAGCCCTCGCTGGGCAGAAGCCCAGGATATGAGCTGGTCACAGGGTGGCTGCTGAGATGGGGGGAAGAGAAGAGGCCAGGTAGAAACTTGGGAACCATGCTGGGGAATTCTTGCTTCACTCAAGGAGCATGGGGACGCCAATGATGGGTCCACGAAGGGAGGTGCTGGGGTCCTACCAGTGACTTTTAGAAGACTGACCAGGTTTCATTCTGGATCATGAGTTGACCAGGGCCAATGTAGCAAAGAGAGAGCAATGCAACATGTCAGTATTTTTTATAAGGAAACAAGACATTGCAATTTTAACTTGAGTGGAAAGGACAGGTCCTATGAAATAAAGATCTATAAACTCGAAAGTCCCTGGTTTGGGACAGAAAGTTCTCACAATGGGAGAAAATAATGCAAAAATGTGGGCTTCGAGTGACAAAAGGGGCTCACTCATGGAGGAGTCCAGCTGAACTCTGGCTCTGACACTGGGGCTGTGTCTATTTTTGAGTCAATCACTTGAAACTTGGGGGCTCCCTGGCTGCCCCACTGGCCATTGGGAAGACCCAACCTCGGATTTCTCCTGACCTAGAAGGAAAGTGAGGTTGCGTCTTCGAAAAGGGACACCCCTCTTCTAAGACAGGGCGGCCACATGGTCCAGGAAGGACAATCCAGTCCCACTAGTGACGGGCTCATCTGCCTGCCCCTGGCCTTACAAGGTGGTGACTTACCTTTCTGATTTAACCGCAGGCCGCCATATTGCATTGAAGTCTGGCATTTTCTGACTTTTAGAGCTCCCCTCACTGCACTTCCCAAAAGGTTGGTCAGTCCCAACCCTTGCTCACTCTAGAATGGATGGAGTGACACCCAAGGACCACAACTGGCAAACCGCGCAGCCTCCTTTGCAGAGCCTTGCTGGCGAGGCCCCCTTCAGTGCTTTCTGGGATGAAAAGGACAAAAAGTGGCCAATTCTGTCTTGTGTTTGAAGTCAGGGGAGCCACAGGGAGTAACATGCAGGGGGAAGGCCCAGGCTTCAGCCCTGCTGCCCTCTGTAGGTCACCGATCACAGATGGAAGGATCACTTCTGACAAACGCCCCTAGTTCACCCGTTCTCCAGACTAAGCTTACAAACGAACATTTAAGAATTATTATTTTGCAAAATCAGAAGCTACTTCTCTGAGGACGCCCTCCCTCTGTGTCAGGGATGGAAGCCTGAGATGAAAGTCATACAGGGTGAGCCCTTAAATATTTCTTTTAAACGTGATAGGTGTGTGCTCATTGAAGATAAAAAAAATGACAAATAAGTAGATTTTGAAACAGCATTTAGCTAGTACACACTGTGTAGTGTTTCCTACCTTTTTAGTATAACTGTTTCCTTCTTCTCATTACTATTTCCTTACAAGGACACTGGGAATATTTGTGCAGTATTCCATTTTATAAAATTCCCATAAATCCTCATCAACCATCCATTGGTTGATGCTTACATCACTTCTAAGTTTGCATTTAAATGCAATACCGTGGTGAATAGTTTGGTGTGTACATTTTTTTTTGTCTCTGTAATTTCCGTAGATTTCCAGAGATCCGTAAGTTCTTAGAAGTAGCTGAGTCTTCCTTTTTTTTTTTTTTCCTGCCGGGGATATGGCTCAGTGGCGGACAGCTTACCCAGCCTCTGAGTGCCACATGCCAAAAAAAAGAAAAGGAGGGACAATTCGAAAGAGCTGCTACCTGTGCTAATTGCATGGTGACGTCAGTTAGCTCCCTACCCACTCACATCCCCCTTGTTTACTGCCACCAAGTCGCTCAAATTCTCATTCTTGTGGCCTCTGACACTTTGGTTGCCTTCTTTTTATTATATGTATGATATCAGCTTTCCATTGAGCAGGAAAGTGTTAGGAGGGACCCCGCCACCCTCTTGGGGTCTAGACCTATGGTTCCTTAACGACCCAATGTCCCCCCCATCTCTTTGTCAGAATGGAGACCCTTCTCTCCTCTTTCTTGTTTGGTCAACCGTGTGACAAGCTCTGAGAGGCCCCGCAATGATGTCCACACCTAATTTCACAGAACCCAACTGTACTCCCTGCAGAGCCTTACTTAGGACCTCCAAACCTCTCAAGATTTGGGTGGGAAAACTCATTTCTTCCATCAAGAAATCCCATCTAAAATCGAAAGGGGCTGGGCGTGGTGGTTCATGTCTGTAATCCCAGCACCTGGATGACTTGTTTGAGGCCAGCCTGGGCTACATCAGAAAAGAAAAGAAAGAGGTCATTTTCCCTTCTGTCCTTGTTTCCTCGCCCATGCATTCTGGCTATGGGGGAAGGAGGGGATATAGGCTATGGTTTGAATACGTCCCCCATGAGTTTCACACTGAGACTGAATGCCATGAGCAGGTAGTAAGAGGACCAGGAAGGACCTTAGAGCCGCTTAGGGCATCTGAGCTCACGTATGGACTTACCCATCCAAGCAAGTAATGGGTTAAGGGGTTAACAGGTTAGCTCAAGAGTGGGGCAGCTATGAAAGCCAGTCTGGCTGGGTCTCTTGCACACTCCCTGCTGTCTCTCCCTTTGTCATGCCCTGTGTCACCTGCCAGCAAGAAGCCATCAACATATTAGCCTTGAACTAGAACCAGGAGCCCAAAGAAATCCCTGGGGCACTGTGTTATCAGCATCAGAAAATGCACTGAGCTCACCCAGACCAACACACCTCTGCTTCATATGTTATGAGGTCAAACTCAGTAAGTAGCATGCCAGAGCTCACTGCAAGGGATTCTGGGAACTGTAGTCTGGCTGTGTGTGAAGTGTGCCAGAGCTCACTGCAAGGGATTCTGGGAACTGTAGTCTGGCTGTGTGTGAAGCAAGCTAAAGAATTATGTCGGGAGAATATCCAGCAGTTCCTCCCAGGTCTCCCTTGCCTTGTCCAACCATTTTTCCTGCCTTTTGCAGTCTTGCTCCGTGCACGGGTTTCAGACTGATGACATAGATCTGTGTCATTGCATTCGTTTTGAAAATATTGTTTGGTTTCTTTCAAAGAGTAGACAGTCACTCTTCTATATTTGGGAGCCTGGACACCATGGCTGGAGCTCCCTATATATTTTCAGTGGCCATGTTCCCGGCTGCTGTAGACCCTCAGAATTAAATGTATGTCTGTATGTGTTTATTTATTTTTGCTGGGGCTGGGGTTTGAACTCAGGGCCTCACGCTTAAAGCACGCACTCTACCACTCGAGCCACTTCTCCAGTCCATTTTGAACTGGTTATTTTGGAGATGGGGTTTTGCACATTATTTCCTAGGGCTGGCCTTGAACCCTGGTCCTCTTGACCTGAAGCTCCCAAGTAGCTGGGATTACAGGTGTGACCCATGATTACAATTATTTAGATTTGGACCTTGGCACCTAAAATCACTTCTCTCCAGGCAATTAAATACCACTTGGTGCTGCCAGTTATTTTCTGAAAACAAGGTCGTATGCTTTGAAGGGAAACCTGCAGTTGTCCTTTGGGTGTGTTCTTGGGAGGATTTTATGTAAGATCTTTCTGGGTACAGCCCCTGGGCGGTTAGAGTTCCTCACCAGCCACATTTGAGTCAGAAGGCAGTGTGACTAGTCTTTGCGGGTTGGTTGCGCAGGTTGTCAGTCAGCGTCAGGGGCTCAGCTGGCCTGGGTGACAGAACACCTGCCTCCTGTGGTGGCAGCCTGTGTCAGGATGGGATCGGGGGTTTCCAGGGTCCGTAGTCTTTGCTGCAGGTCTTTAAAACACTTCATAGACACGGCACAGGAAGTCTTGGTAAAGGCTTGTACTCATTCGTTCACTCAGCTGCGCCTTACTCTCGTCAATTCCGAACAGCGCTTGAGGCTGTTTTGAAAGTCATCTGTCCAGATGCGACCCGGGGGCGGCTGAGGGTTGGGATATGTTTTATTTGACATATTTGAAATAAAATGACTTACGAGACGTGAACATACACAAAGCAGGTAAATACGTGAAGAAATAGACTGGGGGGAGGGATTTTTAATTGTAGAAATTTAAAAAAGGGTTTAAAAAGTGACTGTGAATCTGGTGGATGTGTTTTGTGTCCACGTGTGAAAATAGAAGAATGACATCTGCTGAAATTGTTGTAAGAAGGATAAGGGGGAGAAAGATGGGTGGAGAAGGATGGAGGGGGGAGAAGGATGGGGGACAAGGGGAGGGGGGACAAGGGGGAGGGGGGATAAGGGGGGAGGGGGGAGAAGGATGGGGGCAGAAGGATGGAGTGGGAGAGAAGGATGGAGGGGGAGAAGGTTGGATGGGGGAGAAGGATGGATGCGGGAGAGAAGATGGAGGGGGGAGAAGGATGGAGGGGGAGAAGGATGGAGGGGGAGAAGGATGGGGGGAGAAGGATGGATGGGGGGAGAAGGATGGAGGGGGAGAAGGATGGGGGAGAAGGATGGAGGGGGAGAAGGATGGAGGGGGGAGAAGGATGGAGGGGGAGAAGGATGGAGGGGGAGAAGGATGGAGGGGGGAGAAGGATGGAGGGGGAGAAGGATGGAGGGGGAGAAGGATGGAGGGGGAGAAGGATGGAGGGGGAGAAGGATGGAGGGGGAGAAGGATGGAGGGGGAGAAGGATGGAGGGGGGAGAAGGATGGAGGGGGAGAAGGATGGGGGGAGGAGGATGGAGGGGGAGAAGGATGGGGGGAGAAGGATGGGAGGGAGAAGGATGTGGGAGAAGGATGGAGGGGGGAGGAGGATGGAGGGGGAGAAGGATGTGGGAGAAGGATGGAGGGGGAGGAGGATGGAGGGGGAGAAGGATGGAGGGGGAGAAGGATGGAGGGGGAGGAGGATGGAGGGGGGAGAAGGATGGGAGGGAGAAGGATGTGGGAGAAGGATGGAGGGGGGAGGAGGATGGAGGGGGGAGGAGGATGGAGGGGGAGAAGGATGTGGGAGAAGGATGGAGGGGGAGGAGGATGGAGGGGGAGAAGGATGGGGGGAGGAGGATGGAGGGGGAGAAGGATGGGGGGGAGGAGGATGGAGGGGGAGAAGGATGGAGGGGGAGAAGGATGGATGTGGGAGAAGGATGGAGGGGGAGGAGGATGGAGGGGGAGAAGGATGGGGGGAGGAGGATGGAGGGGGAGAAGGATGGGGGGAGGAGGATGGAGGGGAGAAGGATGGATGGGGGAGAAGGATGGGGGGAGGAGGATGGAGGGGGAGGAGGATGCAGGGTGAATACAACTAAGACACACTGTAAGTGTGTATGTAAATGTCACAATGTCTCCCCCTTGCAACTATTATGAGCTAAAAAGAAAAATAAGTAGTGCTGAAAAAGGAAATATTTTCATGGCAATACCCAGAAATGGTGGACGCTTTTCTTTTTAATTAACCACTGTGTAATCATTTGCACTTAGGGCAGCTCCTGCTACCAGGCAAAAGCGTTTGCCTATTCTCCCTTCCCCTCCTCCCCTCCCCCCTTTCTCCCCCCCCCGTCCCCTCCCCCTCCCCCTCCTCCTCCCCCCTCCCCTCCCCCCTCCCCCTCCCCCCTCCCCCTCCCCTCCCCCTCCCCCTCCTGGCGTCCTCTGAGGCACTGAGCTTGTGCTCTGCCTTAGCCTCACCCCAGCCCCTGTGTAAACAGCTATCAAAGGCCCCATTGCTTTGGGTGTCATGTGGATTGTTGAAGTGACACCTTGGTCACCTGTGCTTGCAGGTCGCTGATGGAAGACTTTCACCTGTTTCTGTGCCCTGGGAGGCTGCAGGGTACAGCCCCTCCGCCATGGTGGTGTCACCTTGGCTCTTGAGGTGACACTGCTCTGAGAGCAAGGCCACCTGTGAGCTCCACAGGGGTCGTCTACACTCCAGGCCACTTCTCTCCATTTTCCCCTTCTGACCGTCTGTGACTCTCAGACGCTGGTGCCTGAAGCTGGGATTTGAGTGGGGACTCAGTGCTGAGTTCTGCACCGTCCTCAGCCTTTGCCTGGACATGGGGCTGGGGGTGGGATGGGGGCTTCTGCCTCAGTTCCTTCCCTCTGTCCCCTCTGCTAGAAAGGCCAGCCTCCACTCACCGCCTCCACCCATCTGCCTCCACCCATCTGCCTCCACCCCTGCCTCCAGCCCAGCCTCCACCCCTGCATGGCTCTCTCTGCTTTTGTCCCAATGGCGCTCTATCAGAGGCCTCCTTGAGCATCCTATATAGGACACCCTCGCTCTGTCCCCAGCCCTGCCCCTCGCTCTGTCGCCCACTTGATTTTCCTCCGCAGCCCGTCCTGGCCAGCTCACGAGGAAACCACTCATCTTGTCGCCTTCAGACACAATCTTCCAGCAGCAGGGCTTGGCTTTGCCCACCTCTCTCTCCCTGGCAGCTGGACAGGGCCTGCACACAATGGGCGTTTGTTTAAAGATGTTTGTTGAATGAACATGGGCTGACAGTGTCACTGGACTTTTAAAGAGGTTGGTGACGCATCGACGTGTCCTTGTGCAGCGGGAAAGGTCTGGACACAGCAGTGGGTCCTCTGCAAATGGCACAGAGGCAAATTCTCCTTAGGCTTTTGGGCACCATCATTCTTTTTAGGGAGTGCCAGTGACTGAATCCCGTTCCTATTCCTTTTGAGCTCAGGATATAATGATGGTATTTAGCCAAGGGGTCCAGGAAGACCCCGCTGCCCCCAAAGCCCCTCCGTCCAGCTTTCCTGAAGGAGCTCTGGGCTCGCCTGGAGAGCCCATCCTTCATGGTTGGTTGCGGGTTTGTCCTCGGTCCCAGCTTGAAGGAGCTGACGTGGACCAGCCTCGTGTGCAAACTTGACTTTCCCCCGTTCGATAGTTCCCTGCGGTGGGCAGGCCTCGGAGCTCACAAAATAGAGGTAGCAAGGCATGCAGGCGTGTGTGGTGGGGTGGTGTGTAGAGCGACTGAAAGAACTCACGAGAAACAGCTTAGGGACGTCCTAAAAGGGCTGCGCACCTGATAGCCGCTGTTTCATTCCGAGACTTAAGTTGTGCAAGCTACTTTCTTCTTTCACCTCCCTCTCTTACTAGTGACCCCCCTTAGCCATCTACGAATTTCCCATGAGTGTTCCAATTTTGCCTTATTTTTGCTGTTCTGTAAGAAAGCCTGCTGAGGTTAGGTCACCCACAGCAGTGAAGGAGAGAGTGGTGACCGTCCCAGAAGAGCGTCCTTGTCACTCGGCCATCAGGGCCCGCTGGCAATGGTGAGCAAGGCGTCTCCCGTTCCCACGGGTGGCCGTCAGGGACGCCATGAGGTGGGCGTCTGTCCTGCTTCTTTAATGCCGGTTTCCGAGCTCTTGGCGCCACTTCTGTCCATCCAGGTGTCATCACCTGGCAGAGGGCAAATGCCACCTGTCTGGGGAGCAGAAGGGGAGCTGCAGATCGCCAGGGCGAGAGGAGGAGATGAGAACCAACCACGCTGGAGAGAGAGAGAGAGAGAGAGAGAGAGAGAGAGAGGAATGACTTTCAAAACCACTTTTCATCCTTACAATGGTGACATTATGGTCATTAAATTCATTATTAGATAATAAATTTCAGCTCATCTTCTTGGGACAGGGACAACTGACCATCGACCGAGTCCACCGGCACTGATGGGTTTGCCTTGGCCCACCTGGGGACCGTTAGGGTGAACAAAAGGGAAGCCCTGTTAGGACGGGACCCCCACCCTTGCAGGAGCTTCCTGGAAACACCCACCGGGAGGACCACGCCTAACCTCAAGGGAATGACAGACTGTCACCTCGCTGGGGGTTGAGCTGTCACCTGTCACCAGCTGAGCTACCTGTCTACCTCCTCTGGCTTCCAAGCAGTCGTTGACCCCAGAAAGCTCTTCCCACTCCGCGGCCCCATCCCCTATATCTGCCCCAAGTCCATAAGTGACACTGGGGCTTGGGGTTGCCTGGCTATCCCTATGCTGGGTTTCTTCCCCGGTAATAAACCCTGGGCCTGGCATTTGTGTCTTCTGCGTCTTCCAGTCCAAAGGGACAGAGCACCTCCATCCCCAGTAGAGGCCTGAGGAATCTGTCCCCAGGCGGACGGTGCCGGTTGACGGCCATCACCACCCTGACCACCAAGACGGCCACATTGCATTTGAGTCCACCGCAAAGCAAGTTTGGATTTAAGATTCCAGGCGCTCGTCTATCTCCAGAGCTGATTCCATGCCGGGCAGACTTTAAATAAATACTAATTCCCTCAGGCCAGGCGTGGTGGTGCCTGCCTGTAGTCCTGGCACTTGGGAAGGCAGGGTGGAAAGACCTCTTGAGCCTGGGAGTTTGAGACCAGCCTGGGCAACACGGCAAGGTCCCATCTCAAAAACAAACAAACAAAATTCGATTTATATTTATAGTAGGTAGTGTTTTTGCATCGCAGAAAGGGAAGGGTGGGTACTAGAAACTCCAGTCTCTCTCCCCAGGTCCCCAGCAACTTTCCAACTTTCATCAGCCAGGTTCTGATGTGTCTTGCAGGGAATTGTGACGCTCAGAGATTTATGTTCTCTCTTTCCTGAAATGAAAACTCATAAATTGACCTAGACCTTGATTTCCACATCTGGGTGTGAGGGAGCTCTATCATATTTTTTTTGGGGAGGTTCTGGGATTTGAACTCAGGACCTCACACTTGCTAGGCAGGTGCTTTACCACCTGAGCCCCTCCAGCAGCCCCTTTTTGGGATGGGTTTTTTTTTTTCCAAATAGGGTCTTGCAAACTATCTCCCCGGGGGTGGATTCCAACCACGATCCTCCTGATAACTCTGCTTCAGGAGTAGCTGGGATTTCAGGAGTAGCTGGGATTACAGGCGTGAGCCAAATGTCAGATTTTTTTCCCCCATTTTTTTCTTCGGGTATATTCGAGGGACAGCAGGGATTCCTCATGGCGATTATATGTCAGAATTTTAAAAAAACCAATTCTTACCGACAGGCGCTTTTGGGTGGTTTTTATTCATTACGCACTAAACACAAGATGACTACAGACCTGGGACCCTCTGGAAGCTCCCACCCTCCTCCTCCTCCTCCTTCTCCTGTGCCTTTTGCAGTTTGGAAGCAGTCGAACAGAAATGCTTCCCGACTGCATTGAGGGCAAGGACTTTAATTTCCCCCACTAGAAGATTGCTACCTCCCAAGTGTCCGGAGGTTATATGGGCGTCTTCTTTTCCTCTTTGACAACTGCACACAAATCTGACATCTCCAAGCCGTCTTTGGATGACTGGAACCCCCGTGGGCTATCGATACACACTTAGAAAAACACACACAATCATATTTGCAGGCCGAGTGCCGGTGCTCACGCCTGTAATCCTGGCTGGCTACTCAGGAGGCAGAGATAAGAGGATTGAGATTTGAAGCCAGTCCAGGACAAATACGTCATGAGACCCTACCTCGAAAAAACCCATTACAAAAAAGGACCGGAGGGGTGGCTCCAGTGTTAGACCTCCTGCTTAGCAAGCGTGAGGTCCTGAGTTCAAACCCCAGTGCCGCCACCCCACAAAACAAACTCTATTCGTGGAGGTGCTTGTGTAGTGAGCTCGGTGCTGGACAAGAGCAGGGTTGTGACCACCGGGGTGTCTCGGTGGCTTTGTGAGCTGCTGGAGCTGCTGGCGTGGACAGAGGACATGGACACAGGGCACCGGCTTTTGGCGTTGCTGTGACTGTGACCGGAGCTGGGCTCAGCAGCAGGTGAGTGGCCATGGCTTGTCCCCAGACATGAGGACACCGGGTATTTTTGTGGCTCACACCCGCCCTCCATCTCTGAGAACCCCAGGCTCAGGCTGCAAGTGAAGAAGCAGCAAAGATGGCAGATGGCTTTGAGGAACCATAGCAGGCTTTCTAGGAAGGTCACTCTGTGTCTTGGGATGGTTTTCAAGGTAGTGAAAATAGCCATAAAGCGGGGACCCCGGAAGAACCGGTGAGCTGTCGTGGTGACACGTTGGGCACACTCTGGCAGTTAATAAGGGAAGGCCTTTGCTGATCTCTAAGCCTCACGTCTATGTGCCACCTCCCAGGCTGCAGTGCTTTCACCGGCTGTCCTCTTGAGAGCCACCAGGGGATCACAGACGGAGGGCAATACAGGACGGGAAACCGAGTCGAGACCCTTGCTGTCAGTGATGGTGGTGCTGGATGGCTGTTCCCAAATTCCTATCCTGGCAAAGTCGATGCTGGAAGACTCCAGACCGGGAGTTCAGCTCAAAGCCAGCACGAGTTGATTGAATGAAAGAACTAAGCCAAGGGATGGCTGAAGTCTGGGAGGTGACATAGGGCACTGACGAGTTGGCTTGGGTCCAATTATTCTACCTTGAGCTAAATTTGTGATCTGTGATTCGCTGAGTCAACTCCTCGTTAAGTCTGACCATCTGTCCGTCCCTGTCCTTATCGAAGTGGACATTCCAGGAGGGTCTGCTCAGCTGGTCCTGGACCCAGGGGTCCACTGGCCACACTGCACACTTGCATTTTCATACTTTGCAATTTGGTGTTTCTCTGAGAGGACCGTTGTTCCCCACGCCTCTTCAGAGGTCTGGTTTAAAGCGTCTGTCTCATCCAAAGTGGAGTCACCTCTGTCATCTCTCCCTTTACGATGGCAGAACGGCAGCTCAGACCAAAGCTTGCTTCGCATGCAGCTGGGAGCTCCCGGATTCGGAAACAGTCCCAAGGCCTTTTTCAAGGGCGACCTAATAACTCCGTGACAGGCGTGTCATCGGCACTGGGTTTTATCTCTTGAACGAGGACAGAAGTCGGAAGGCCGGCCTGGGTGTGTCCCTGAAGAATGCTTGGTGGCCTGGGGGCCTGACAGGCCCCGGGTGGTGACCTTTTCTCACTCTCTCTGATTGCATTAAGGGGCCTTTGGGGGAAGTGCGTTGCTCGCCCTTCGGTGGCACAAAAGGAAGTCACCCCGTTATAGTTTGTCCAGTGTTGCTTTTCCCCCCACGCCGAAGGCAGTGGTTCCTGTTAACCAGCACCTTCCCTGTCCCCACTTCTAGATGGCGAAAAGCCACCAACGTCTTTGGTCAGGATTATTTCAGTAATCCCTCTTTCCTGCCTCTCCCTGCGGGGCCCTCCCCACTTCGGGTTTCTGGTGGCAGCTGCAGGTTTGCGCTGCTCTTCCTAACCCCGAGGACACAGGGGACTCCCGGGAAGGTCCTCACTTTGCCGCCACCTCCCACAGGGCAGGGACTGACCCCTGGCTGTCCATCTGCACCTCCAGTCAAGGACAGACACACAACTGCGGGGTTCTGAGCCCCCTTTTGCCCACGGACACTCTGATGCACCTGCCTGAGTCCCTAACCCCGTCGCTGGTTATGGACCCGACACATAGAGCCATGACAAGTGAGGGGGGCCAGCCTGCCTCCATCACTCTCTGTCCTCTCTCTCAGCTGTGAATCCCCTGGTCCCGAACCCCTTTCCCCTTCAGAAAACCTCTTGACACTGTTTTCATCTTATGACTTTCTCCCCCAAATAAATCAACACAAGCAAACACAAATCCAAAATAGAGCTGAGGCAGCCAGGCCTTTAAAAAAAAAAAACCAAAAAAACACAAGTTCCTCCATCATGATGGGAGGTCCTGGGCTGAATTTCATCTCTTTGGCCCAATGCCTTGAATTAAAGCCTTTATTGAATTTTCGCACCGATTAAAGCCACCAGCTTGCTCAAATGGCACTCATTGGATTTTCTAGACGGGCAACAAAAGGGAAGCGTGGTTTTAGCTAGTGTTTGTTGAGTGCCCATAAAAAGTGTGGAGTGCAAGGCAGTGGAGCCGTTGCCAACTTGTCCTTGAGCTGGTTCCTGACTTGGTCTGGAAAGAGTGGGAGGCAGTTCTTCTTCTCCTGCAAAATTGTGAGCCCCCAAAGCCTTTAAGCCTCAGGATAAGAAAAACGGAAGAATATTTTCTTTGGTTGGTTTATGATGAGTATTTTTTTGGAAGTCTGTCTGGTTGTGGGAAGTACTGGTTTCTCTGTGTGTGTGAATTGAATTTTTTTTAACCATTGCATTTGTTAGTAAAAAAGGAATAAACAAAACCAACTTGCAATTGTTTTTTTCTTTTTTCACTCTTTCACTCCTTCGTGAAGAAAATGTCTGGGGGGAAAAAAAAACACGCTTCCGAATGTGAAAAGTGTACTTTGTAAGATTGAGGAAAAAAAGGTCTTCAGAACACATCTGTGCACTCAGTATGTCTTAACCTCTGTATTTTTTAATTTTATACTATGTGCATTTGGAATTTCAAAGTTTGAGAACAGGGCTGGTGGAGCGGCTCAAGCGGTGAGGCCCTGAGTTCAAATCCCAGTGCTGCCAAACAACAACAACGACAAAAACTCTGCACCCCAAAGCCTTACAGAGTTAGCACGGAAGCATTTTTTGAATGAATGAGTCTAAACGTGACCATGGTGGATGAAGTTCTCAGAGCTCCTCACAGCGCCGGACGTTGGTCCATCTCGGGGGTCACTTTTGAAAGCAGGCTTGATGTCAGTGGTGGTGACGTGGCCCCAGGTCCTCCCGCCCCGGTCCCCTCAGTCAGGCAGCTGCGCGTCGTTCCTTCCTCGCTCTCCGCCGATGAAGACTTGACTTTCCTGCCACGTCGGGGCTGGCCGTCTTCCTGACGGTTTGTCTGGGAAGGTGACAGCTTTCCGCGGCGTCAAACACGACTGTGACACTGCAAACAGAAAGCGATGGCTGTTAGGACGGGTGGCCTTTCCTGCGGAGACCCGGAGATGACCGAGATGCTGACAGAAGCTGAAAGGTGGAGACGGGGGACGCTCAGCCTTACCACCACTTTGGGCTCTTCTTTTCTGCCAGTTTGTCCCTTTTCCTGCCCGTGTGACATGGAGGAAACGGCTGGACCCAGCACTCTGGGACTTTTGCCTTGAGGAAACCACAAGGGTGCACTCACCTCCCCGATGGCTTTGTGACTCCGGCAAAAGGTCGATGTGTCCACTGACATGGCCTTTGCTTGACATTTCATTTCCAACATTAAAAAAAAAAAAAAAACCCTCAGAAAACCAAAAACCCAGATTTTCCTTGTCGTGCTTCCGATGCTGACGGCTATCGACATGACTGATTACCTGAAAAAGCAAACGCCCCCAGGCCCCCTTAGTTGGCTTTCTTACAAAGACTGATTTTGTTTTTTTAATTCCACAACATGAAAAGCAGCCTGAAGGCATAACTAAATTTTAAGATCTCTGTTCTGAAAACGTGAGTGGCTTTACCTCTTAAATTGGAGCTAATTTGGACCGAGGCAGAAAAACTCTGTTGCACTCAGGTCGCCGAGCCCCCCGGGGACAGGAAAATATTCATTTTGTCACATAAAGGAACCAGGGACGCAGGAAGACGATGGCCTCGATGGTTTATGAGTTTGCTGACCGCCGAGGACGGTCTCAAATCTGACTGTGATGCTCCATGATGAAACACCAGAGACCAGCAGCTTAACAACCCACGGCTCAAGGTCAAGGTCAAGGTCAGCATGGTGGCTTCTGAGGTTCCCCAGTGACAGCTCTCTGCCATCCTTTCCGAGGATCCCCTTCTTGCTGGGTCTTCTCCTGGTGAAGAAGGAGTTTGAGTTCCCCCTCTTTTTTTTTTTAATTTTTTTATTGTTTTGTTACTCATATGTGCATACAAGGCTTGGGTCATTTCTCCCCCCTGCCCCCACCCCCTCCCTTACCACCCACTCCACCCCCTCCCTCTCCCTCCCACCCCCTCAATACCCAGCAGAAACTATTTTGCCCTTATCTCTAATTTTGTTGTAGAGAGAGTATAAGCAATAATAGGAAGGAACAAGGGGTTTTGCTGGTTGAGATAAGGATAGCTATACAGGGAGTTGACTCACATTGATTTCCTGTGTGTGGGTGTTACCTTCTAGGTTAATTCTTTTTGATCTCACCTTTTCTCCAGTTCCTGGTCCCCTTTTCCTATTGGCCTCAGTTGCTTTAAGGTATCTGCTTTTGTTTCTCTGCATTAAGGGCAACAAATGCTAGCTAGTTTTTTACCTATCCTCACCCCTCCCTTGTGTGCTCGAGTTCCTCTTCTTCTAAGGACACTAAGGCCATCATGGAGACGCCTTTCCTGTGACGTCACCTAGACACAATTACCCCTTGAAGACCCCACTCTCCAACGCTGCCACGCTGTGACTTGTCTTCCACCTATAAACTGTTCAGTCAAAACTTCCCGTCCCCCACCAGATTCACGCCCTTGCAAACAAATTCCATCCGCTTTATCCCAACAGCGTCTGGTCTTGGATTGCTCCAGTGTCAGCGTGAAAGTCCAAGTCTCATCAAAACCGGACGTGGGCTAAGACTTGAGGAAGAGTTCATCCTGAGCCCGTGCCATAAGGAAATTATGTGCTCCCCAAACACAGAGGTGGGACGGGAGGAAGATGGGACAGAAGGAATGAGTGACGGGTCCCAATTCCAACCCCATTCTTCCATATTCATACACAAATGCAAAACACATCCACCATATTTGCCCTCCTTCACCTTGTCCTTGTTCCCTACCCTGTCCCACTGGACAGGACCTGTTTTACCTTCCCGGCCTTCATTTTTTGGGAAACACTCGTGTTAGTGTATGATAGTTACATGCTGCCCTCCGATTTTCATCATGGCATCTCCATGTGTACAAGTTTTTACACCCCACATTGGTCGAGGACGGTCTTTTACGCCTGTCACAGTCGGTCTACAGTCCTATAACAAAGTACTTTCTACTGGGTAATTTATAAACAACACAAATTTATTTATCACAGTTCTGGAGCTTAGGAACTTCAAGATCAAAGCGCTGGCAGATTCAGCGTCTGGTGAGGTGCTCACCCTGCTTCCAAGATGGCACCTTGCCCGCTTGTCCTTTCCAGGATTCCTGGTGGGAGCCAAAGGCCCATGCTAGAGTTTGGATCTGGACTGTGTCCCATGGGCCCATGTGTTAAAGGGTTACTCTCTAGCTTGATGCTGCTGGAGATGGTAGAAATTTTAAGAGACAGGGGCTCCTGGGAGGTCTTTGGGGCCATTGAAAAGGATTGTGGGACTCATCCCTGTCTCTTCCTTTGTTTTGTTTCCATCCGCCACGATGGGAGCAGCGTTGCCTTTCCACGTGCTCCCGCCATGATGACTGCCTCACCACCATGGTCCAAAACCCATGGGGCCAACTGACCATGGACTGGATCCTCTAAAACTGAGCCAGAGAGACCTTTTCTCTTTATAAGCTGATTATCTCAGGCATTTTCTTACAGTAACAGAAAGCCGGCTAGCATAGAAACTTGGTAACCTGACGTGGGGAGGTCATTTCTATGCCTGGGACAATGCAAAGAAGCTTTCGTTTTGCAGAGGGAATTTGGAAAATTTTGAAGGAATGGGCTAGGATGCTGTAAGCAGACCTTAGTGGGTGGGCAGATGTCATGGTCAAGCCTGACCAATCCTTACCAGACTGGATGTTCCAGCAGGGTCCACCCTGTCTTTGGGGCTTATCATTTATGTTGTATGACTGCTGCTCCCTGTTTAGGTGAGACCCCTTTGGTTTATCTTGGGAAAAGTCGCTCTGTTGCTCTCCTTTTAGGGAGTCTCGATCTTATCCTTTGAGAATTCTGCCTTTAGGAATGTTTTATTTTGTTTTTCTTGTCTAGGAAGAGAAATTACTGAGCCTCAGCACCCATGTGCGAAGCCGGCCTCTCTAAATGTTTTGCTTTTAAGTCTGCCTTCCTGTCTCCTTTTTCCAAAATAAAGTAACTTCTGCCTTCATCCCCTTTACCTCCCCAGGGTCATATGTGCTGTTTGCTCCTAGGGACAGTTCTGCCATTTTCTTCCCCCTGACGCAGGGGCACACAGGAATGGCCGAGGGGGCTGAAGCTGCAGTGGGAACCCAGAGACCTTGAGATGGCAAGGGAAGCTGGGGAAGGGACAGAGAGAGCCTGAGAGCAAAGACACAAGTCTTTGGGTGTCCATGTCCCCCCACCGTGTCCCAGGAGTGGGACACAGAGCGTTAGAACTTCATGTTTTCCTCACTGGGAGACCCAGGCACGGGCGAGGGCTTTCTGCACGGGACGGGACTCCAAGTGCTCAGGAGAGAAGAACTGACAAATGGGATTGGATCAGATGCAAAAGCTTCTGCACGTCGGAGGAAGCAATGACCAGAATCAAGAGACAACGCCAAGAATGGGAGAGAAATCTTTGCCAGCTATTCATCAGATAAAGAATATCCAGAATTTTAAAGGACTTGAAAAATTAAACACCAAAAGAACAGATGTTCCAATTGATAAGTGGGCAAATGAACTGAACAAACGGTTCTCAAAAGAAGAGGTGTACAGGAAGAAATGCCTGGCGTCCTTCATGAAGGAAATGCAAATCAAACCAACACTAAGAATCTAGCTCATCCCAGTCAGAATGGCGACCGTCAAGCAAACAAGCAGCTCCAAATGCTGGTGAGGACATGGGAAGAGGGGACCGGGACCCTCCACACAGAGCTGGTGCAGCCACTGTGAAAATCAGCATGGAAGTCCCTTGAAAAAACTCAAACTAGACTTACCATCTGATCCTGCCATACCACTCCTGGGCACATATCTGAGTGAATGCAAGAGAGACATCTGCACACCCATGTTTACTGCAACGCTCTTCCTGGTAGCCGAGCTGCGGAGTCCGTCCAGGTGTCCATCAGTCTATGAACGAATAAAGAAAATGTGTTACATATACACCATGGAGTATTATTCAGCCATGAAGAAGAATGAGATTATGTCATTTTGCAGGAAAAAGGGGAGGATCTGGTGATTGTTAAGCCAAGCTCAGAAAGACAGCCCAGGGATTAACAGGGTGAGATTGACTGCTATTAAGCTCCCTGAATTTACAGTCTTGACCCCAGTACCTCAGAATGGCACCAGATTTAGAGACAGCATCTTTAAAGTGAGAACTAGGTTAAAATGAGGTCATTAAAACCAGGCACCAGTGACTCACGCCTATAATCCTAGTGACTTGGGAGGCTGACATCAGGAGGATCGAGGTTTGAGGCCAGCCTGGGAAATTAGTTTGTGAGACCCCCATGTCTAAAAATAACCAGAGCAAAATGGACTGGAGGTGTGGCTCCAGTGGTAGAGCTCCTGCTTTGCAAGCATGGAGCCCTGAGTTCAAACCCCAGTTTGGTACCTGCAAGAGTCCTGGAACCAGTCCCCTTGGAGACAGAGGGACACTGTGCTCTTTCCTCCTCCTTTTCTGGTGACTTCCCGGTGCTCCTGTCCTCCCGTGTGCTCACCCTCAGGGTTGCTGAGAGCACCTGAAATCCCATTCTCACCTCTTAACTGCACACCCAGTGTCATCCCTACCTGGCTGGCATTTTAGCTGCACATGTTAACACCTCAATTCCCACCTCAGGGATCTCAAGACCAAATCTTGAAAATGAATTCTGCACACTCCCCAAATCTCAGCCCTTCAAACCGGAAATCTTGAGTCATCTTTGTGTGTTTTCTTTCTTTTTTTTTTCTTTCTCCAGTGCTTCCACCAGACCTTCACAAAGACCCGCCATTTTCTTCTGGAGATACTCTTCATTCTTTTTGTAGCAGCCACACCAGGTTATCTTTCTCAAATACTCTGTTCTCTGCCCCAAGCCCCATAGATCCATCGCAATCTAGGACTATGCTCCCAAAACTTTTAGGGAATTAGTTTGTCCTGCATGGAGAGCAGGACTGAAATCCCTACTGCAGAGGGAACACCAGTGTACATCAGGATCCATGAGGTTGTGCTTCTGTTAACAAGTCTGCCCTGAAACCCAGGGGCTCTACATATAAATTGCAATTTGTTACCTGGGCAAATCCTAGTTTGGGTAAGGCAGCCCACCCAGCCTCCTTCTCCCTGTGGCTCTCCCACCAGGAACATGTGCTCTCTAAGCTATGGAGCCTGGAGACGAAACCTGAGGGGACAGGACTGGAATTGGCTGGAATTCAGCTATGTCATCAAGCAAGGGCTTATGGGAACAATCTTAAGGGCACAACACCAGAGGCCTTGGCAGTGTCACCAACTGGAGATTGTAAACCAAGGTTCAAGGGCAGTTAGGAAAAAACAGGAAGGGAGAAGAGTCTTCAGGGCCAGTCTGCAGGACGTAGCTGAGTTTTTCTGTTCCTCATGAGAATGGCTGCTCCCAAGAGTCCTGCCATGGCCTCCACCACTCACACCAGCTTTAACAAGTCCCTGTTCTCTGAGCTGAAAGACCAGGACATGACATTTCTCTCAAGCAACACAGGGCCTGGCAGCGACACCTCTTGATGGCTGACTGGAGTGCTCTCCTGACTCTTTTCAGCTGCTTGGTTTGTTCTGAGTTCCTCAGGATTTTTTCTGCAAGTTTCTGGAATTTCTGGTTGAGAAGACTACTAGAACTTTCTAGGGGGGGGTTCCCTAAGGGAAGTTCATACACTCACTTCAGTTTGAATAGACACATTGAGACAAAACAAAGGTTTTAGGTACATGGCCCAAATGTTGGATATGGCCCAGATAGGCATGCCAAAAGACCAAGTCACAACAATCTAGCTTTGCTTCCATTCTGGAGTCAGGTATCAAGTGGCCATGGCAGGTTCTATTTATAGCCAGAGAACAGGAAGTGACATACAGGAAACAGAGGGAGCTACAGAGATTGTGATTGGTTGCAGCTCCTGTCTGTCTTACTGAACACATGGTTTGAACAGTTGGTCCCTTGTGATTGGCTGAGACTCAGCTACAAAAGTAGATTGTAATCTCTCAGGCATCAAGTTAGGTTACAGTGCATCACATTGGCCCAACTCAATGTAGAGAGGGAGCTTTAGGCCAAAGTTAATTTGACTTAACAGGCACAACAGCCACTCTTTTTGAGTGTTTCCTGCCTCTTGGCTGTTGGTGTAAAACAATTTATAAGTATCCAGTCATGCTGGATACTGCAGGCAGTTATGAGGGGAGGGTTTCTGTAACTCTGTGGAATCAGAGGCTACTTCTTTCTAGTGGGCGAGGAAATATGCCTGGGTGACCCTCGCTTTTTTCATCTGTAAAAGAGGGAAACAATTCTTCCTATCTCAAATGAGGTGACTGATTATGAATTCCCAATATTATGATATGCTCTTTGCACCTGACTTATTGCAGGGGAACCCAGGAAGTTCTTACCAATACTCTTATAAAAAGTCTACTCTACGCTTAAACTTTGAACATCTGAGCTTTCATTTCTGATGGCCAACCTTTAAGTGTTGACTTCAATAACCAATATTGAATGTTTGTGCTAAGAAAGGTGCTCTCACATTCTTAGAGAAGTCTGAGACAAAGCAATATGGTTACCATGGAGAGAGCAGGCTGCCCCGGAGGCTGCTGGGATAATGGGGCACCCTGACAATGGGGAGGAAACAGTGATTGCTCCATTACATATCACCCATCCCCATCTACCAAACTGCAAACATTTCACAACATTGCCCAAACCTGTGGGAAGCCTCTGCCCTTCCGGCTGTCTCTGGCTGTGGAGTGTCTTCAGCCTTTGCCTGAGCCAGGGGCATGGCCTAGGCCTTCTGGATGAGAAGTAATGGAAGTGGAGAGGTGGGCTGGGGTGGGGGATAGGGAAGCACCCTGTAGGCATCTGTGTCATTGCTGCTTGTTTGCTTTTTTTGCCTTTCTTCTTTTGAGCCCCCAGGTGATGGGAACAGCATAGAAAGGTGAAATTAAGAAAATTAAGGAGTGTGCATGTTAGGATCTGAGAACTGGTTTTGTGTGACAGCAGGGTCTCTGCATGGAGGGAGGTTTTCATTCAGGCTTTGCTCCTTTATAACGGAAAAGTGAGCAGGGGGTAGAGGTGGGAGTTCTTAAATGAGCCATGAAGAAAGAGAATGGGGAGTCTGAGAGCTCCCATTAGTGGGGAGGATTCTGGAGAGAGTTGAGTTTTTCCATAAAATAAAGAATTATTTCGCTTCCAGCAACTAGGGTAGAATGTGGTGTAGCAAACACGGATTGCCTGATGGCCCCATAAATAACGTGAGTGAAATTTTCAAGTCATTAACATAACATTTTTTTTCTCTTAAAATTTTTGTTGTTGTTAAGCAATATTGTGAAGAACAGATCACGCTAAGGGGAGGTCACTAACGGGAGAGGAAGGGTGAAAGAAGGAAGTTAAGAAGGTGAATATGGCTGATGTACTTCCTGTGCAAGAATGAATATAGGATTTTTAAACTTGTTGAAATCACCAGAAGGGGACTAAGGTAGAAAGGTGAAAAATAGAGGGGATGAACAAATTCAGGTTATAACACATATACATGGAAATGTCACAAGGAAACTCCCTGTAGAGCTATCTTAAACAAACAAAAATGTCTTTTTTTAAAAATGGAGAACAGGAAGGTAAAACAGATCATGTCTGGTGGTTGGCACCAGTAGGAGGGGGAAGATATAGGGAAAGGGTGTACGAGGGTGAATATGGTGGAATATTATGCACTCATGTATGAAAATGGAAAAATGAGACCTGTTGAAACTATTCCAGGAATGGGGGAGGGAGGATAAAGAATGATGGAGGGGGTAAATTCAACTAAGATATATTGTAAGAACTTTTGTAAATGTCTCATTGTACCTCCAATAGAACAATAATATGATCAGTTTTTGTTGTTATTTATCAGAGGTTTTTCTCAGACTTTTAAATTAACTTGCAAGTTCACTGACATTTCTTAAATATTTTGAAATGTGCCTAGGTCAGTTGTACATTTGGTAATGGCAGCATATACAAGCTTGGTTTAATTATACCTAATTCCAAATAGCTAAAGCATATATTACCCCTTTCAGTTATGCATGCACTCTCCATTCTGATAAGGCAACATATGCAAATCAAGCTAGAGAAGACATTTAATTTAATCAGCTGTGCATTTGTGCACAACAATTTGCATATTAGCTGCTGTGTGTATGGAAAGGACCACAGAGAAAAAAAACCTGTTGCTATGCACCGTGTCCAATTCTCCATACTGTCTAACCTTGTCAGATCTCAATGCCAGTTTCAAGGTCAAATGAGTTGTGGGAGGTTGCTTTGTGTGCTCTAGAGGAAGACATCCCGCCTCCTGGTTTCGGTGTCTGGCAGTGATTGAACAACCAGCTGCTCTTGCAGACACTGTCAGAGGTCCTCCATCTTGTCCATCATTGATGAGTACAGGGAGGGAGGAGGGTGCAGAGAGAGAAAGAGAGAGAGAGATTGAGACAGAGAGGAAGACAGGAGAGAGATTATTTCTCTCTACCTTGCATTGTCTACTCACTCAAATGAAAATGCATTTCTTGCATTCCAGTCCAGAAAGGAGGCTAAGGTACCATTCCCTGAGGAAAACTAAGAGGCCAGGATAAGATATTTCGAGCTGTTAGCCATCTTAGAGGAGAGAGAAACTTTCTTCAACTGACACAATCAATGATGAGTTGATGAACTCAGCCCTCTCTGCTGATGAGGAAGCAGAGGACAGATAAAAAAGGGTAACTGACTCTACTGGGGCCACCCATCTAGCTAACCCCATGCATCTCTCTAAAATGCTAACATTGCTGTTTGGTTGGGAGAGGTTTTTGCAGGGTTTATAAACACACTATCAGTTCATCCCAGAAAGTCCGGGGAAGTTTCCAGGCACAGATGTTTTGCTTTAGAAAGCTAGATATGTGTTCTTCATGGGAAGGCTGCCCAAATCCTAGAACTGATTCTTCCTTGCTTCCTTTCCTCCCCCACTAAACTGGGTCAGGAAGAGAGTTTTGCATTTTTGTTGTTCTCATGCCAGCTCAGAAGTAAAATGACTGGCAAAGGGGAAGGGCTTAACAATTAACAGTGAATGCAGGCAGCTGGCTGTGTTTTGATTAAAAGCCACAATCAAGAAACCCAGCAATCTGGATGGCTGAAGCTGGTTTTTTGTTTTGTTTTATTTTTAACCCCATTGAAACAGCTGGTTGTCTTTTCCTTTACTGTTGTGATGGTTTTGTGTGTCCAAAAATTTGGCAGAAGTCTTCCGAGGCAGTGCTGTGCCCTGGGTGTCTGATGGCGGTTGGGCTGTGAGGCTATCCATGTGATTTGTAATTCTTCCCTCTTTGGGAAAAGCGAACACCAAAGACACCAATCGGTGTTAGTACAATGTTTAATTTTCCCTTTCCTTCACCCAATTAATTATTTGCAAATGTTTCAGAAAACAGAAAGGACTTAGCTCAGTATGGTATTTTTCTGGAGGCGAGCTATATTGTCTTGCTTTTAGGGCCACCTGGTGGACTACGATTGGATTTAGTAATTGGAAACAGAATGGATTCATTTGGAAAGGGTCACGTACTGTCAATGTCATTTTGGAATTCTTGTTATAAAATTGAAGTGTAATGACCATGACCTAGTTCACATTAGGAAAAGATTTCAGAAGATATCCTATAATGGGAAAACTAGTAATTGTGGTAAGGATAGAGATCTACTTAACCACTATAAAATACACAAACTACCCTACAACATGGTGACTGTGGATAATGGCTTAATGCATTCCTTTTTTTGTGGCAATGGGGGCTCCAACTCAGGGCCTCCCATGAGGTAGGAGAGCTGTCTGCTATTGAGTTACATCCCAGTCCTATAAGGCATCCTTGAAAAACACCAACAAAATGGATGGGAAGTGTTCCAACTTCCATCATGGTATATTGTTATAATTGTTCTACTAATTAAGCTTTGTACATATGGGAGAACAAAAACCTAGCATACCTAGGGTCTGGTAGAATTTGAGGTTTCAGCCATCCACTGGAGGTGTTAGCACAGGTCTCCTATGAATAAGGTGGGCACTGTATGAAGACAATCTGGAATTTTTAGTTTACTATGAAATCATTTGAATCTACTTTTGGTCCCCATGTGCTGGGGGTGAGAAGGATGCTGGAGAGCAGTGCTTTCCACCTACCTGTCTCAGATTTCTTCTCACTGCTCTCTTCATCCCCAGGCAACATCTAGCTATGTGAGGGAAAAGACATGGCTTTGGGGTGGTGGAAGGGAGATCCCAGTCCCTGGGCGCTGGCCCCACATTGTTAGCTGTAGATGGACTGAACAGTTCTCTGGGCCTCTACCTGTAGCCTGTATCAATTGTAAATCCCTTCTGGCTTCTTGTTGGGTGTGAGCCATGAGTCCTCAAGCTTTGCAGACCCCATATCTGTGGGAGCACAGGCCCCCTCAGAATCTCTGAAGCTTTCTACCCAGGAAGGGACAGGTTTCTGGCTCCTTTGTAGACCATACACAGACTCTAGGCCATTAGCAACATTTCCTCAAGATACCAACATTAACATCTTGTCCACTATTGCTGGTGCTGCTGTTAAGAGCTAGCTTGATTTTAGACCATTAGAACCGAGTGCAGTTAAAGTCAATCAGAAATAGATATTAGGCAAGAGAACAAAGATAGTCCAGACAGCCTTGAGAATTCAAACGTGGGCTAAGGATAGGGAGGGGATAAGGGATCACCCAGAGACCCACCTATCAGAAAGCTGTCTCCAGGGTCCATACAAAGACCCACCTATCAGAAAGCTGTCTCCAGGATCCACCCAGAGACCCACCTATCAGAAAGCTGTCTCCAGGGTCCATACAAAGACCCACCTATCAGAAAGCTGTCTCCAGGATCCACCCAGAGACCCACCTATCAGAAAGCTGTCTCCAGGATCCACCCAGAGACCCACCTATCAGAAAGCTGTCTCCAGGGTCCACCCAGAGACCCACCTATCAGAAGGCTGTCTCCAGGATCCACCCAGAGACCCACCTATCAGAAGGCTGTCTCCAGGATCCACCCAGAGACCCACCTATCAGAAGGCTGTCTCCAGGGTCTTGCAAAGTCTGCCCCAGAAGTGTGTCAAATGCTAAATAAAAATTTCTAGATCTTGAAGTTGCATGGCTCCCACCTGCACAGGTGCTCTTTCTTTTCTTTCTCTCTTACCAGTCACCTGTTGCCCAGGCATGTCATTCTTTGATTGACCCTGGACAAGAACCCCCAATGAACTCAAAACTGGTATCACTGCCATGTTGGATATGGTGCATCCCAAAGAGCCCCCTCCTAAAAACATGCCGCCAGTGGCCAGGTTTTCCTACAACTGCGAACACCCAGGCAGCAGTGAAAGATGGAGATTCAGGGCACCAGCACTGGACGTCTTCCCTGTGTTTTCAGCCTCTTCCTGTCCACCTTGTATCAGGGCAAAAGGGAAAGTTCTTCTTTGTGCATCTCTTCATCACTGCTCCCAGTCTCTTTCTACCCTAGAACATAGAGCAAGCTGTAGAGTTGGTCTTGCCAAGTCTGGCTTAGACACCTCTGGAAGTGTCAAAACCATCCTATTTCTAGGGACATGAAAACACATTTTTTATGCAGTTATAGCTGAAAATCAACTCTTTTCATGCATTTCTGGTGTAATTATTGTAAATCCTCTTGGAGGCAAATGGATGCTTCTGGTGAAGCAGCTTCTGGATCAGCTTCTGGATTGCTGATCCTGAGTTTGTGTCTGGGCAAAGTCAACAAATGTAGATGCTGGACCAGGAGTCAAGAGTAAAGCAAGCGTGAAGTTTATTGAAAGGACAGCAAAGCTCCCACATGGGAGGGACTTAGGGAGGCTAAGCTGTAGTACAGCTGGAGTCTAGGGGTGATACAGGGCTCTGCCTGGCTTAGGTCCAACTCTTCCATCTTGAAACTTACTACATTTGTGATTGGTTGGTTCTGCTTCCTGCTGAACCTGGTCACCTGCCCTGACCACATCCTTACTGAACAGAACAGTCAGAGAAGGGCAGGTCAGCCTGGCCTTGGGGTCCACCACCTCCATCTTGCAGCTGCATTCTGTTATCATGAAGAGGCCTGTTCTTTCTCTAAAAAACCTGGTGTTTCCTATGCTCCTTCAGATGTCTGTTTCCAAAAATATCTCCTTCATTCAAAATGGCGTCACCACCGTCACCCATTCCCCTCACACTAGCAGGATGGAGAGAGCAGGTACTTCCATCTGTACAGAGAGAAGAATGCCAATTCCTCTCAATAAACAAGGTATTGGCAGATGACGGTGCTGTGGTATCATCTGAATTCCATTGTGCTATTATTAGTCGTCTTAAAAATGCAGACATGTCAGAGTTTGTATAAAAGCTTGGGAACAAAGTGCAGCACAGATATTATTTCTTCCTGATGTTTCTCTCCTAACTTGGCCAAAGTAAAATCTGAGGATGTCTGGCTTGGTATTCATAACCTCCTTAAAAGGTAAATGGGAGAAGCTGGTGCATTTTAATAAGGATCCATAATTCCCACTGCAAAATTCCCGCTAGGCAGATGGTCTTCTAGCCTATCAGAGTCTGCACAGAAGCCAAGGTGACCTTTGTAAACACAATTACCTTGTCACCTATTCCTTCAATAAACCCTCAAGGACCCCCAGGGGCTGTGGACTGAAATTCTAATTTCCAAGGCTCCTTATTGCTAGACTGAAAGCGGCACAGAAGAGCTAGGCAGGAGATGGCTCAAAGGCCAGCACAGGGTTTATTCAGGGAGGAAACCCTGCAGAGTGGAGCATCTAGCCAACACCAGAAACCCTCTGCCACTTACAGATGTGGAGTAGATACAGGGGAGGGATCTGGAGGGGCAGTTTAGCTGGGCAAGAGAATTTTTTCCAGGGTTAACAATTGCTAAGGGAAGCTGGAGGAGAGGGTTGCTCAACCAGCTCTGGACTCCAGGAAAGGTGAGAGTTGCTCACTCCCTTGAGGTTACTTCTAGTAAGTGGTGCGGTGTTTCTAGTAAGCTGCCTACAAAGGTGGGGTCCTCATCCTAAATATGGCTTCCCTTTTGTTCACCCTAACACTCTGTCTCTCTAGACATGCCTCCTACTAGATACAGACTTAGATTAGACAGAGTAGGTCAGCCTGACCTGCTCTGTTGCTCTCAACACCCCACTCAACATCTATGACTTTCTTCCTTTGCTACTTAGATTTAATTCACCCTCTAGGCTTCATTCAGTTTCCTTCTCATCTGTGAAACTTTCCTTCACTCATCAAGCTCTCCCTCGTTTGCATTTCTCTAGGCCAGTAGTTGTTAACCTGGACAAGGCCAGTGTGTTCTAGCCTCAGACTTAGAGATTCTGAACCACTTGTTCTGTGATGGAGTCTATGTGGTTCTGAGAACATAGTGGGGAGCTAGTTTGAGATCAGTCCTGCTCTAATTCTCTCTTGAGCACTTACCTTTCATTACTTTGTGCCCATGGCCATCTCTCCATGGGTAATGAGGTGTCCTGTAATGAGGGTGGGATAGACCAGCTGTCAGACGATTGTTACTGGAAAGTTTAGCACTGGTGTATACCTTGGTTCTTGCCTCTAGCAAGAGAAGGATTCAGGCAAGATGCAAAAGTCATAGTAAAGTTTATCAGGAAAGGAGTTTAGAGCAATGGACAAAAGTGAGGAGAAATGGGAGGAAAAAGGTTAGAAACATCTCCTGCTCCCCGTGCAGGAAGGAAGTGCGGGTAGAGATTCAAAATGGTCCTCATCACTTAGTCTGATGCTTTCTGGTAGGACAATTATGTCGCCATTTGAGAAACTCCCAAGGACAGATTTCCTGCGCTCTAAGACGGCCCCACCCCTACCAGAGACAACAGCGCATGCGCCAAGCTAACTTCCTAATTCCCCCCCTTCTATAAAAGCCACGCCTGGCCCAGGCTCGCTGCTGCGCCATCTGTCCCCGGCCAGCCTGGCGGTTGGAGCCTGCCATTAAACGTTGCTCTTGGACGTGAGACTTTTCTCCTGAGCTTTCTTTGTGAGCGGCGTTTTTCCTAACACTTCCCGAGCTGGAGGGATACACGTGGTCATTAAGATATTGGATCTGGGTGGTTCAGATGGGTGCTAAAAGAGGGAGGTGTCATCCAGGCCTACTCAAATCAACAATAGGTGTGCTTTGGGACGTCCATTTGCTAGACTTGTCTTCCATTCTTTTTCTCCCTCCACCCATCCAAGGAGCCCAGGAGCTTGTAAACATCTCAAAGAGAAAGGCAGATGCAGACAGCCCTGTTCTTGTGCCTTAAGCATCTAAAGGAGATAGAAGGAGGTGACTAGCTGCTGGGGCTTTTTAGCTTTTCCTTTCTACTTTCAATGTCTGAGTCTGGCCCTTTTAGTATTTATTAAAATAACATAATTTCCCTGTCTCCTCACCCATCACTCATGGCTATCTGCTGCCTAACAACTATCAGGATCTGATGGTCACATTTTCTCCCACAGCCCTGTGAGTGTCCTGGACACTATAGGGGAAAGGAGAACTTCTTCTTCCTACTCCTCTCATTCAGCAATTGAGCTTCTGAAAAACTTACAAATAAATGAACACAGAATACAACATGCAAGTTATTACCCCTAAGGGAGTATCACGTGAAGGAAACTGAATTTCCCCCAGTGAAATATAGCATAAAACTTTATATAACCTTTTGTTAGAGGAGAAGGCGGGGGATGTGTAAGAAACCCAGTGAGAGGGAATGAGTAGAGAAAGGAACACGGAACAAGCTCTCAGAAGAGCAGGTCCTACCCTGTCTGAGCCAGATGTCAAATTCCAGTCTAATCCTGGTAAGGGGTGATGGTAGTCCTGGTAGGCAGGAATTCCAGGTGAGGCGAAGTTAAGGAGTTATAAAATATGTAACTTAACATTGTATTTCAGATTGATCATTCCTCTCTTTCTCTGAGCCTTTTCAATTGCAATTGTGAATAGGTTGTCCATACCTTGAAACAGGGACGACCCAAACCATCCCCACCTGATCCACTCTCTCCACTCATTGAGTAGTGCTTGGGAATCTCCATGTTATTTCCTTCCCATGGGATAATAAATTTTAAAAGCACCTGGAAAAGACAAAGACCGTCTCTCTGCTTCCTGCCTCCAGCTTCCACCTGGTCCCACCGTGTCCCCTTTTGTATTTCCCTTTCCAGACTTTCGATAAACTCCTTTTGCATCCACGTGTCCTGCCATGGATACTTCCATGTGGGACACAGACTTTGGAAATCTTCTGATCACAGACTGCACCATTGTCGACAACACAGGGAGGGTCTCCATGATGGTGGGCTGGGTCTGGAAGACCCAACTTTTATCACACAGAGGGGATTTAGGGAAAGGCCCTCTGACTCTTCTGCTCTTCCTTCCAGTTTAGAGTCAATACACAACAACAAGGCACACGTTGGGATGGCATTTGTGGGATTTCTTCAACCCAACAGCCTTGTGTTTGTCCATGCAATAGTCCAGTCACTCCACGGTATCAAGGGACACTAAGATCCCCACGTTTCCTTGATTGACCAGGCTCTGGGAAGACAGAAGTGAGGACAGGAACGTCCTCAATGCTGGATTTCAAACCAAGAACTCCTAATGGTCTGCAGGATAAAATAAAAACACTTCTTGAACCTCTATGATACACACAGCACTGCACTGGAGATTTGTGACAACAAAACAGACAAGCTGTCTCTGGCCCACCAGAGGGGACAGACAGAAAGATGCGAGTGAGGACATACACAAGACAGTTTTGGACAGTCTTGGGGCTCTGCAGAAGGGCGGGCCTTTGGGATAAAGCAGCAGAGCCCAGGGTGAAGGAGAGAGGAGTGGCTTGTGTTCTGTGTGGGGCCATCAGAACATCAATGGAGGGCATGCCTGGGCCATGAAGGAAGGGTTGGCTTTCCTAGGGACCCACATGGCAGGACCGTGGACCTTTCTCTGAAAGTGGGAGATGAGGGTTGACAGAGGCCAGCTGGTTGGGGAAGAAAAGCTGGAGGGTGGCCATGGCCCCCCATGAATACTGGGAGTCTGGAGGAGACGGTGAGCAGTGAGGGCAGGAGACACCAGGCCTAAGAGCACAGTGGACTGTAGGGTTGTCTGTGCAAAGCTCCCTTTGTTACTACCTGCTCAGAATCCCAGCAGGAAAAGGGACCCCGAAAGGGACCCTGGAACACTCAGATCCTCTTGGATGCAACCCCAAGGACTTGCATAAATATCCCTGGTGACAGCACTGGCCCCTGTTCAGTCACCAGTACTCAGGGCAGGGAGACTAGAGTGTGAAGGGACATTGGTGGCTCCGTCCAGCTCACCAGCTCTGGAGCCATGCCTGCTCTTACCTCTATGTGATCGCCTTGACCTTGGGTTTTGTTTTTCATTTTTCTCCCACCCAAGGAAGCATTAAAACGAAAGCTGGTGTTTGAATCAGATTGATCCTGTTAAATCAATAGTTAATGAAGTCAAGACTTTTCCCGATTTCTGATCCCTTTGCAAGTGTGATTGGATAATTTGCAATTACATCGAAGGAAGAAATAAACAACTTGATGCAAATGACGTTCAAGTCCTTTGGGATTAAATGTGCAAAACTGCTCCCTCGCTGGAGACTCACCTGACATTTGTGTATCCGTTCCATCCGTGTCAACCCCTTAAAACTTGAGAGCTTGCTTGGAGGATCTAGCAGGGGAGTGCAGCTAGTCCTTGACCGAAGACTAGTCCTGCTCTGGGACGGAAGGGTGTCCTCGTGTCCTCTTCACTGAGTGCACAGGGAGGAGGGGACACTGGCCTGGCCAGCCAGACCAGCTGAATCAACCCTGGCCATCAGTGAGGTGTCAGATGTCCCATCTGAGCCACCCTAAAACTTGGCTCTCCCAGTCAGAGAAGGTGACGTGGCTCCCTTGGGAGAGCTTCTGTTCCACACAATTTGGCAGTCATGGGAGAACACGATTGGGTGGAAATGTCCAGAATGGGTCATTCTCACCACTGGTCATTGCTGCGTGTGGTGCTGGCTGCTGACGGGGCCTCAGGTAGCCATGTTGTCTGAGGGCTCCGTTCTCTTTCATGGACAGCTTGGATTTTCTCACAGCATGGCTCTCCGTTCCCACAAGAGGCTTCTAGAAAGAAGGAAGCAAAGTGAAGTTACCAGTCTTCTCGAGGGTGGCCACCTGCACCCATCCCAAGAAGTCCTGGGGTCACCCAGATTCAAGAGGAGGAGAAATGACCTCTGTCAACGTGTTGCCATCTCTGGAGACTGTCTACCACAGCCTTTGCTCTGTCAACCAGAATTCATATTCTTCCCTCCTTTAAAGGACACTCACCCAACCCTCAAATTAGCATTGCTCAGCTCAGTGGTGGGGATTCTGGGTGAAGCTTCCTGGTAGGTTCCTTGGGTCAAAATCCTGTACACTGAAAAGGCAAGATTGCCCTGGGCACAACCTCTCACATACTGTGTGAGAAAAGGACAGGGTAACAGAAAAGAATGGTCTCATTCAAAAAGAGGACCAAAACAGGCAATTCTGAAATCCAGTCAGGCAAATGTGCAAGTTTTTAAAAAACTCCTTTTGGCAGTACTGGGGTTTGAACTCAGGGTCTCACGCTTGCTTTGCAGGCGCTCTATGACTTGAGCCACTCCTCCAGCCCTGTTTTGTGATGGGTTTTTTTGAGATAGGCCTGGGCTGGCTTCGAACCACGATCCTCCTGATCTCTGCCTCCTGGGTAGCTGGGATTACAGGCGTGAGCCACCAGCGCCTGGCTTGCTTGGTTTTTATTGTTGCTTTGTTTTGAACCAGGTTTAACTGCTCCTGGAGAGTGACTCTTGACTCTACTCTGAGTCCTCCTTTATTTTCCCTAAGAAATGATCCATACCTGCAGCTGAGGACCTATTGTCCAGTTGAGGTGTTCTCAAGCCACTTGGAGACGTAATGTCTTACGTCATCCTGAGGTCTGACACCTGCACATTCTGTTTGAACTTTTCTCTGAAACTGCATTTTACTCAGAGCAGCCTGAATTTACTGCTGCCTCCTTCATCCTTTGAGAGCCTTTTGTTGGGTCTTGTTCTCCACGACTGCATTTCTAAATTCTGCTTCCAAACTCGACCCTTTGTTTTTTTGTGGCCAGGGGAGGTTATCCCTCTCTTTTCTCATAGGCAAATAAACGAATCCAATTGTCCCTTTATCATCCTACCTGTGCAACGTCAGCTTCCTATCCTTATAAGAAATGCTGAGATAAGATTAGGGTGCAGGTGTGGCTCAATGGAAGAGAGCTTGCCCAGCAAGGGGAAGCTCTGGTTTGATCCCCAAGCCTGAAAAGTGAGAGGGAGGAAGATGGAGAGAGACAGATGTGGATGGATGGATGGATGGATGGATGGATAGTGGATAGATAGAGACAGTCAGAGAGAGACAGAAAGGTTTGTTTAGGCTCACACATTTGGAGGTTTCAAGCCATGACCAGTTGGTCCCGTTGCTTTTGGACCTGTGGCAGGGCAGACCATTATGGCAGGAGTCAGGGGTGGAGCAAGGCTACTCACCTTACTGCCAGGAAGCAAAAGAGAGGAGAGGAAGAGGTCAGAGTCCCATATTCCTTTGGAAGGCAAACCCCCCTGATCTAAAGACTTCCCACTGCTGCAGACAAGGCCCCCCAGCTTGACAGCCTTGCTAAGCTGTCTGCCTACATATGACACAAGGTGGCTTCTCTTGGTCACCAGTTGTTAATCCTCCATTCTCTCTTCTTAGTGATTGATGTCTTTGAGACCCTCTGGTCCTCACCTGTCACCTAACCCCAAGGCCAATGCTCCATGGGATGTCAGCTGGGTCTTTGAGGCCCTCTGGTCCCCACCTGTCACCTAACCCCAAGGCCAATGCTCCATGGGATGTCAGCTGGGTCTTTGAGACCCTCTGGTCCCCACCTGTCACCTAACCCCAAGGCCAATGCTCCATGGGATGTCAGCTGGGTCTTTGAGACCCTCTGGTCCCCACCTGTCACCTAACTCCAAGGCCAATGCTCCATGGGAGTCAGCCAGGTCTGCAGTCATCCGAGGGCTAGACCGGGATGGAAGACCCAAGAGCACTGACCAGCACATCTGGCAATTGGTGTTGACCGTTGGCTTGGAGCCCGGCTAGGACTGTTGACCCCAGAACCTCCATTCTGTCATCCATGGAGCTCGCCATATAACTGCTGATGCTGCCCCCAAATTTGGTACTTGTGTCCAGTTATGAATGTACTGAGACATCTGGGCTACATAGTGAAATCCTGTCTCAACACACAAAACGAACAAAAAACAACACACAAACCAAAAACCACCCCTCACACACACACAAAAATCCCCTAAAAAACTGAAATTCATGTGTGAGGACAGGGAAAGAGCTGGTGGATGGTGGTCATCTCGAAAGCCACCACAGCTGGGGAGTGGTGACTGCTTCCAGTGACAAGGGCTTACACTGGACTGGGCACTGCGTTTGTGGAGGGGACAAGCTTCCAGTTTGTAGAACCTTCTGGAATCATTTTTCCTACTGATTCATCCTTTTATATACATGGAGAACCCAGAGTCAGAAGGTACACTTGATGTTTCCTTCTGTGGGGCGGCAATTCTTGGTGAGAAAGTTGTAAAAACAGAGATGAAGGCGTGAAGCAAAGTCTTAATTCAGTATTGTTTGCAGTAAAAAGAGCCACTGAGCACTTTTCTTTTTTTCATCTTTTTATTGGTATATCACAGTTTATATAAGGGGCTCCACTGTGACTTTTCCATACATGTTGCAATGTACCCGGGTTTGGCTCATCCCTCCATCCTCCCCCCTCGTCCCCCACCCCCTTCTTAAATGACTTGGACAGGTTTCACTGTCCCACGTTCACACAGGTGTAGAAACACATCCATTTTCACCTCCTTTACCCTCCTCCCTTGCCCTCCCTCCACCAGCGTCCTCCCCAACACGACCCGTCCACGTTCCCGTCCTTCACTGTCTAAGCTCTGTTCACTGTTCATGGTTTTCTCTTGACATTTTACTGCAAATGCATTGTGCTAAATCAGGGTAACCCCACTCTTCCTCACCCTTTTCCCTACCCTGCGTTGTTGAACAAGTGCCTTTTTTTTAATAGGACATATGTCAATTATTGAGATTTGCATGGCTCCTGATCCCCCAAACAGAACATGCACCAGGATTAGAGCCTTTTTGAGAGAGAGAGAGAGAGAGAGAGAGAGAGGGAGAGAGAGAGAAGACAGGGATTTGCTACTGTTTTAAAGGAGCACCTGCCTGCCTTTGGAAGCCCAGAATTCCCACAGTGGGGATGGGGTCAGGTGGAAGAAGCCCCTCTGCTCACATCACTTTCCTCGAATGCTCACCAGCGCCCTCCAGAGGCAAAACAGATGCACCTCACAACTCTCCTCTTATTGGTGCATTAAACACGGTGTTTATCGCGTCCTCACTGGAAACCGGTTGCTTTCCAGTCTTACTGGGTGCAGAGACAACTTGGGGGGGATTTCTGAACACACAAGTTATCTATCAGGCTGCACCCCCAGAGTGTCTGGAGTCTGAGGCCTGGAGATGAGGTGACAACCCTGGGGACCCATCCTACTTTGAGAACCACCGTCCTGAAGAATAAGAATTTTAGCCACAAACTACACTGTCATTCACTGAATTTTCTTAGTGATATACATATAAATATATATATTTATATTTGGTGGCGCTGGGGTTTGAACTCAGGGCCTTACACTTACTTGCTAGTTACCTAAGTGGTCTGCCACCTGAACCACTCCACCAGCCCCTTTTTGTGAAGGTTTTTCTTTTTTTTTTTAAATAGGGTCTTGCCAACTATTTGCCTGGGCTGGCTTTGAACTGTGATCTTCCTAATCTCTGCCTCCTGAGTAGCTAGGATTACAGGCGTGAGCACCAGCGCCTGGCTTAGTTGTATATTAGCGTGGGGTTTACCTTCCCATCCTATGCAAGTAGACTTAAGTGTTCATTTCCTGCTGGAGCCTCTTTACACCGTCCACACCCTGGCACAGCTATCAAGGGTGAGGAAACACGTCCTCACCTCATCTCGTGTCTGCGACGCCTGTGACTTGTGGTGGCCGAGAGTGGGACACAGGACACAGCAGGCTGCACGCAGAGCCCAGGCGAGCTCAGTTATGAAGGGGTGAGGTTCCTGGTCACCCGGAAACCCTGCAGCAGGTGCGTGGTGCCCCCTCTCCACCTGTTGCCACCTGGGCCCCTGTAGACTCAGAGCGCCCTCTGCTGGAGCTCCACGGTCTGCGCCCCAGCTCTGTCCTGTGACCGTCCTTCCCTGGTCAACCCTAAGGGAAAGGACTTTCCTCCTAGTGAAACAGCCCTGAAGCACACCAGAAATTCCTGTTTCACCAATCATACCGTCAGCACCAACTCCACAAATAAATCGAGCCCAGAATTCTGAGAATAGGAATTTTGGAAATCAGGACGACTTCAGCTGTGGGTTCAGACCGAGCAAGGTTGGTGCCACCAGAGCTCCTACTTTTGGGTTGGTTGGAGCAGTGGAAACCAAATCAGGAGAGAGCTGGATATTCAGAAGCAGGACGTTGAGTAGATGTGGCTCGTTAGGGTCATTAGTGAGCGCCCTGGTCCTCCTGGTTTACACCTGCACAGTTTGCTGGCCAACGAAATGACCACTCATGCTACAAGTCTTTTGTTGTTTTTGGTGGGACTGGGATTTGAACTCAGGGCTTTGCACTTGCAAAGCGGGCACTCTATAGCTTGAGCCACGCCTCCAGTCCATTTTGCTCTGGTTATTTTCGAGATGGGGGGAGGTCTCACAAACTATTTGCCCAGACTGGCCTCAAACTTTGATCCTCCTGATCTCAGCCTCCCAAGGAGATAGGATTGCAGGCGTGATCGAGTCACCCAAATGCTGCGTGTTTTCCTGGTTTATTTCTGCTCGGGACGGAGGAGCACTCCACTGGCTGAAAGCAGAACAGTTTCTTTGATTGCATTTACCAGTATTTTCGGCATTTGGCCATTAAGAACGAAGCCGCTGTGTGTGTCTGCAGAGACTTGTGTAGATACGTTTATTTTCTTGGGTGAAAACCCAGAATTGCACGGCCATGTGGTAAGTGACTGTTTCTCGAATCAGGCTGGGCCAGTCTGCATTTCTCTCAGCAGCGTCTCAGTGCTCCCAGCTAGCGTCTCAGCTAGCTCCCAACTGACAGCATCGGTGCTGTCAGTTTAAAAAAATTATTAGCATATAATTATCATACGGGGGGGACACACTGTGACATTTATATGTGTACTTACAGCACATCTCAGATAGACTCACCCCCTCCATCCTTCTCCCTCGTCCCCCTTCCTAGAACAGTTTCAGCAGGTGTCATTCTTTACTTTCATATAGGGACACAAAATTGGTCACCATGTCTTCCGCATCCCCCCTTTCCTTGTGCCCACCTCCTCCCACTCTGCCCAGCCCCCAAAAGACCTCTTTTCCCTCCTGCCCCTCATTTTCTAAGTGTGCATTGATAGTCCAAGGGGGTTTCGCCTTGGTGCCTCAGGTCTGTATCTATCTTGCTTTAATCAAATTAATCCACTTGCTACTTCCTCACCCTCTGTCACCACGCTCCCCCAGTTTCCAACAGCTTATGGGACAGTGCGGTATAGTCACAGAAATTCCTCTCCCGTCTCCTGAAGTCCCCTCAGTGTAGATATAGGTATATGTGTGTGCCTATATGATCACGTGTTTCTACACATGCATTTAGCCTATAGGTCTACTGCAAATGACATACTTCCATGCTTCTTGGTGGCTTGCATGTGGTGCAATCAGTGTTTAGAAAACGTTTTGCAGTCAGTGTAGACGTTTTGGTGTGTTTTCTTTAATGCATTCTCCCCGGGGGAGTGGCCGTGTGGACCACCGGGTTAAGCCTTTGCTTTCTTTCTGTGCATCTTTGGGACACTTCATGTAAAGCTGTTTCTCCCCCGTCCACCGGGTAACCAGCAATAAACGCGACTCACGCCAGCTCTGGTTTTGCAGAGGCGACAGTGCCAGTGGGGGACGGGAGGCAGCTGTGCCCCGCGGGCAGGTTGCTCTGAAGCCGTGACTGTGACCTCACCTGAAAACCGACGTCAGGACAGCAGCATCCACGCTGCAAAGGTTGCCACCACTGCCATCACCCCGATCCAGTCACACTGCCTTGCTTTTTCACAGCCTTGGGTCTCTGTGCTGCGACGTGCTCGTCTGTTGGGATGGATGCGTCTTCTGGTTTTAGATGAAGGTCTTCTTTGTCACCAGCCGTCTCTTGGGGTCTCGGTCCTCACTGTCACTCAGAGGAGAGGAAGCAGACACCAGCAGGAATAACAGCAACGCAAAAGCAAACCAGATATTTAAAATGTAGGGGAAAAAAGCACTGAAAATATCAACTAACCCCTGATAAGAATGGAAGAAAGCTGGATACTTACAGGATAAGCTATGAATTTAAAGATTATTGGGGGGGGGAGGGTGAGAGGAAGAGGCAGGGGCAAGTGGCCCAAACGATGTACCCACGTGTAAGTAAATGTAAACATGATAAAATAAAAGAAAGAAAAAAATTATTAAAGATAAAGTACTAATAATTAAGTAAAAAAAAAAAGGAGGCAGAAGGAGGAAAGGAAAAAAGAAAGAAGCAAGGCAGAAGTGGCTCATGCCTGTAATCCCAGCTACTTGTGGGGCTGAGATCAGGAGGATTGAGGTTTGAGACCAGTCTGGGTAAAAAGTTCATGAGACCTCATCTCCCCCCTCCCCCCAAAAATAGCCAGAGTAAAATGGGCTGGAGGAGCGGCTCAAAGCAGTTGACCTTTGCAAGTGGGAAGCCCTGAGTTCAAATCCCAGTCCCACCAAAAAAGAAAAAGACCAGTCAATATTTCCTCCTGAAGAGTGAGAAAGAGAGAGAGAGAGAGGGAGAGAGAGGGTGGAGAGCTCTATTCTCTTCTCAGGCTTGTCATCCTTGCGTGTTATTTGGTGTAAGGGTCAGGGGACATTGAATCATTTCTCTCCCAAGTCCCGCCATGTGCACATGGCTGCTGGACTGAATTCCTGCCAGTGTCTTCTGTGTTCAGGCCCCAAAAGTACCCTCAAGTCCCTGTCAGCCGGGGCTGGACGCCCCTTCACCGGGGTGCTCTCTCACGTGCCCGTGTGTGAACACAGGCTGCTTGGTCACTGTGCTCTCTGGGGCTCTGAGGGTGACGAGAGCAGGACACAGCCCAGGGCACACGGTGGTCCTCACACCCTATCTCCCCTTGTATTCATACACAGCTGGACTCCCTCCTGTGCCGGAGGCTGGCCACCATTTCCTGGCCTCTCTTCCCACAAACTAAACCTCAGTGGTTTCCTGGCCCTGCTGACTTTGGGGCAGTTGGTCACTTAGCCAGTGGAGAGCGGGGCAGTCGGGAGACACGGAAATGCAGGGGTCTTTGCTGTCCCTGGCTGGAGCTCTGACTGTAAGACATCCATAGGATGCACCCACACAGCACCCTAGCAAGCCAGGGGGTGCAGAGTTCACTTCCCAAACATCTGGTGGCCGCACGGACCACAGATTTCCTGTCGTAAACTTGCCTTTTGCACCTGTGGCGCCCACCTTGGTTTTCCTTTCCTCTTCTGCTTCAGGCCCTGCTGGAGAGAAGGGGGGTCCCCTTCCCCACCATTTTGCCCAGTGCCCTGAGGTAGGCCTGGTTGTTTCCCTTACAAATCTCAACTTCATTGTCCACGGATTTCACCTGGTTTCCCACCCCATGCTTGTGTCCTGCCACCCTGCGTCTCAGGTTTTGTCTCAGGTTTGAGGAGACACAGGAACGAGCTGGGTGGCTCCGATACGCCATCTTCCCTCCTCCAAAAGGCGTATTTTGGCTCCTGGTTTCAGTCCATGACTCTTTGGCCACATTGCGTTGGGCCTGTGGCAGTGCGGTCCATCATGGCGGGAGTGTGGTCTCTGCCCGCGCACCTCATGGCCGGAATGAATAGGGGAAGAGGAGGGGGTCAAGTGCCCAAGATGCCTTTCAAGGATATGCCCCCATTTGACTGGAAGACTTCTCAAAGGCCCCCATGTCCTAATGCCCCAAATAGCCCACCACCTCCAGTAGCACCACTGGCCGAAGACCACGCCTTTAACACGCAGGTGTTTGGGGGACATTTCAGATTCAAACTGTAGCAAGAAAACAAGAGATCGAGTGTCTGTGGATCACACTGGGAGACCCCAAAAGTACTGTACGAAATGCTGAATCAATTATAGGAAAGGCTTAGCTGGGCATGGTGGAGTACGCTTGCAATCCCAGCCACGTGGGAGGCCGAGGCAGGAGAGTTGCAAGTTCGAGGCCAGCCTGGGCAACTCAGGAAGACCCTACCTCAAAATAAATCCAACACAAACTGGGGACAGTACTTACCCAGCACGCACTGTGTCCCACGTTCAATCCCCGATAGGGAAGGAAAAGGGAAAAGGAAAACGCGAGGTCTGCAGACCTGCTTTGGCACCGTGGAGTGTGCAGAGCCTTCCATTGCTGCCCAGACTCCCTTACTACTGACTGGGGACCCCTCCTGCCAGGACTCAGCTGACCACGGACCCATCCTACCGGAGCTCAACTGATTCTCAACAGGTCCTGATGGACGTGGTGAACTTGCTTGGAGTTGAACAAAGGCGCAAACCACTTTGCCCTGCACAAGAAGTGAGGTGACACAGCTGGTTTCAACTTGGTGGCAGTATGGCTTTGCTTTTGTTGCGTCTAGGTCAATACTGACTAGGTCGTCTTAGGACCTCGTGCTGCTGTGAGGTCGTAATGTGGTTTGGGCTGATGGAGGGAGTCTCTGGGGCAGTAAATTTATGTACTGAGATTTCGCGTCAGCCAGTCAGGATGGCTGTCATCAACAACCCAACCAGTGACAAATGCTGGTGAGGATGTGGGGGAGAAGGAACACTGAGCCACTTTTGGTGGGAAGGTAAATTCGTGCAACCGCTAGGGAAAGCAGTATGGAGGTCCCCCTGTATAGCTATCCTTATCTCAACCAGCAAACCCCTTGTTCCTTCCTATTATTGCTTATACTCTCTCTACAACAAAATTAGAGATAAGGGCAAAATAGTTTCTGCTGGGTATTGAGGGGGTGGGGGGAGAGGGAGGGGGCGGGGTAGGTGGTAAGGGAGGGGGTGGGGGCAGGGGGGAGAAATGACCCAAGCCTTGTATGCACATATGAGTAACAAAAGAAAAAGGAAAAAAAATTAAAAGCAGAAACTGGAAGAATGACAGCTGCTGAAATTGTTCTAAGGGGGAAGAGAGAAAGATGTAGCCAAGAAAGATACATTGTAAGCTCAGATGTGAATGTCACAGTGTGTCCCCGTACAACTGTTACATGCTAATAAAATCACAAAAATACATTTGCACACAGCCGTTTAAGTTGAGGCTATGACAAGCAGGCCTCCTAAGATGTGAGGTGGGCGCCCTGCTCTCTCTGCCCACCGGGAGGAGGAGGAGCTGCAGTTGCTCAGTTCGTCCACTGGGGGGCGCCATTGCCACAGCCAAGAAGCAGCGGGCGCAGAGGGGGGCGCGGGACCCGGGACCCAAAGCTGAGTCACCATGGCCACCATGGCCACCATGGCCAGGGCCCTGCAGCGCCAGGTGGCCGCGGCCAGCGCCGTTCAGGACGTCAGCGAGGAGTGAACCGCTGTGCTGGGGACAGGAAAGTCTGCTGCGTCCACCCAGGGGCAGAGGCCTGACTTCTCTCTCTCTCTCTCTCTCTCTCTCTCTCTCTCTCTCTCTCTCTCTCTCTCCTTCTCGCTCTCTTTCTCTCTCTCCCTGACTCTGTCTCTCTCTCTTCCCTATCTCCATCTCTCCTGTCTCTCTCTTTCTTTCCTTGTCTCTTTATGTCTCTCTTTCTCTTTCTCTGTCTCTTTTTGTCTCTCTCTGTGCCTGTCTCTCTCTTTCTCTCCTTGTCTCTCTCTATGTCTCTCTGTCTCAGTCTGTCTGTCTCTGTCTCTCTATGTCTGTCGCTCTCTCCCTGTCTTTCTGTCTCTATCTCTGTCTCTCTGTTGCACTCTTTCTCTCTCTTTCTCTTTGTCTCCTTCTCTCTCTTTTTGTCTGTCTCTCTCTTTCTCTCTTTGTCTCTCTCTATGTCTCTTTCTCTCTCTCTCCCTGACTTTGTCTCTCTGTCTGACTCTGTCTCTCTCTTTTTGTCTCTGTCTCTCTCTTTCTTTCCTTGTCTCTTTATGTCTCTCTTTCTCTTTCTCTGTCTCTTTTTGTCTCTCTCTGTGCCTGTCTCTCTCTTTCTCTCCTTGTCTCTCTCTATGTCTCTCTTTCTTTGTCTCTCTTTGTCTCTGTCTCTCTCTCTGTCTCCTTCTCTCTCTATGTCTCTTTCTGTCTCTGTCTCTGTTTCTCTCTCTCTCCCTGACTCTGTCTCTCTCTCTTCTCTGTCTCTTGTCTCTCTCTATGTCTCTTTCTCTGTCTCAGTCTGTCTGTCTCTCTCTCCGTGTCTGTCTCTCTCTCTGTCTCCTTCTCTCTCTATGTCTCTGTCTCTCTTTCTGTCTCTGTCTCTTTTTCTCTCTCCCTGACTCTCTCTCTTTTTTGTCTCTCTTGTCTCTTTCTCTCCTTGTTTCTCTCTAGTCTCTTTCTCTGTCTGTCTGTCTCTGTCTCTCTCCCCATATCTGACTCTCTCTTCTCTGTCTCTCTCTCTTTCTCTCCCTCCCTCCCTAGTTCCCTTCAGAACCGGTCAGCGGTCAGGTCAGCGTAGGTGGAAGCCAGCTGGTGGCCGCAGCGATGGAGCTGCGAGTCAGGACTCGCTCAGGTCATCGGAAGTCGTCGTAAGGATCCCATAGTGTTGGAAACAGGTCCCGTCACCCCCATCTCACAGATGGGAAATGGAGGTACAGAGAGGTTGATCGCCAGCCCGTGGTCACACAGCCAGTAAGGCAGCAGTTTGAATTTCACCAATCTGCTTTTTTTTTGGTGGTACTGGGATTTGAACTCAGGGCTTCACACTTGCTAGGCAGGCGCTTTGCCACTTGAGTCACTTCACCAGCCCCTTTTTTGTGATTTTTTTTTTTTTGATATTGAGATCAGGTCTCAAGAATATTTTCCCAGGGCTGGCTTTGAACCTCGATCCTCCTGACCTCTGCCTCCAGAGTAGCTGGGATTACAGGTGTGAGCTACTGGCTCCTGCAGAAGTGTTTTTAATCGAGACTCAGAGAGAGTCAAAGTGGAAATCTGGTCCTCTCGAGAGGTGCACAAAGACACAGACATGTCACAAGAAAGTGAGTGGAGGCAAATTTGTTTTGAGTACACTTTAATATTGGAAACCATGTCACAGTCCGAGGAGATACTGACACCGGGGACACAGCAGATGAAGTGACAAGGGATATCCAAAACGCATTTTCATTAACATTTCAAAACTTGTCTTCCTGGACTGTCTTTGAGAATTTTTCTTTTTCCCTCTTCTCCTTTCCCTGCCCTTTTTGGGGAGCTGTTTCCAAACGCTCTCGCCCTGCTCCGCTTCTGGGTTTTGATGATATACAAACCCAAATCTCCCTGGTGATAAAAAAAACTCTCCCAGAGAAACCCGAAGTGTTTGACTTAAGCCAGTTTCCCCACCTTACAGTGATCTCACCCATGGTGCAACCGACACGGAAAATATCCACGGTGACAAAACCAAGTGAGTCATTTGTCATCCAAAGGCAAAGGGGACAAACAACCTTTGCCGGGAGAAATTCTCTTCTGAGAAAAACATCTAACATGGATGCATTTTCTGATCATTTTCCTGGCTAAAAATCAACAACCCAAGAGGTAATTCAGAAAAACCGACTTGTGCAGACGGTTGGCTTTGCCAAGGGAAGTGAGAGAACCCTGCTTTATTATCCCATGAGTCATCTTGGTTCTGCAAAAAAAAAAAAAACCCAAAAAAACCTTCTTATGAAACTCATGAAATATTACTGAGAGGAAAACCAGTGTGGGTGAGCCATTTATAAAGCTAATTAATTAATTCACATCACTGAATGCAATCCTAGCTTCATGGTGCTGTTGCAAGAAAAAAAAAAGATGGCGGCCATTGAAGTGTTGCCTGGTCATCCATGGTCAATGTCGATGACCTTGGGGTCCCTCTCCTGGGATTCCTTTCCATTCAGAATAACAAGGAAAGTCTCTGAATTGGGGCTGGACGGTGTAGGAAAGCCACCTGACCGTCCAAGTTTGAGTTAACCTCATGGGGTCTTGAGTAGCCAGGTGGGGAGCCAAGGAGAGAGGAGGCCCAAGCTTGGTCAGGGCCCTCAAGATGGAAGCAGGCCAAGGATTATAACAGAGGACCTCATGTCCAGTGAGTTTGGAGGCTCTGGGGACAGAGGCTCATGGACAGGGTCCAGATAGCCACAGTCACAGACCGGGCCACTGCTTGTGGGGCTGGCTAGGCCACACACCTTGGCTAGGGTTGGCTGGAAACCACCAAGGCAAGGGCAGAAATAAAACTATATTAATAATAATAATTAAAAAAACCCCCAACCTGATACATTTTAAGAAAAGTCAGAGCCTTGGTTAATGAGGTAGAGGAGATGGGCAGAGAAGTGGTTCTGGGTTCATCCTGTCACCCACGGTTCACAGGGCCACTGCTGTGTCCTCTTCTCCTTCCTTACCTGCCCTCTCGCCTGCCCTGTGACCTTGACCAGCTACCCAGGAGGCCGAGATGAGGAGGATCCTGGTTCAAAACCAGCCTGGGCAAATAGTTTGCGAGACCCTATCTTGAAAATATCCAGCAGACACACACACACACAAAAGGCTTGTTGAGTGACTCTAGGTGAAGGCCATGAGTTCAAACTCCAGTACCACAAAACCAAACCACGCCATGGAGATGGGACCTAGGGT
Organism: Castor canadensis; assembly: GCF_047511655.1. Classification (NCBI taxonomy): domain Eukaryota; kingdom Metazoa; phylum Chordata; class Mammalia; order Rodentia; family Castoridae; genus Castor; species Castor canadensis. The sequence continues at coordinate 126,363,557 of NC_133398.1, forward strand.
GACCCAAAACACAGGGACAGTGGGTGAGTTTTAGGATTGTGTTTTAGGGAGACCTGCCTGCACCTGTCCAAGGAGTCTGGCAGCTTAAGTCTCAGAGGGGAGGACAGGTGAGGCCCCTCCACTCCTCCTCGTTCTAAGTTGGCATCTGGAAGGAGGTGGGGGAGGCTCTTAATTCCTGTTCCAGTGTCTCACTCTGGCCCTTTAAAGATTGATGAATAAATGTCACTTCCTGTGTCCCCATCCGTATCCCTTGCCTCAGTGGGAGGAGGGCTGGGACTGACCCGCTTTGTGAGGTGGGATTGGGGTGCACGGTGCTTTCGGGGGGTTCCTGGGAGCAGCACTGAGAATCCATAGAAAGCACTGGTGGTGAATGGAGATGGCCGACCTTCCCACCCAGGACACTGTGCATGTGTCTGCGACGTCTCCACGGTCCCTTACTCAGGGGACAACTGGCCCGAGAGCAGGGCGACGCCACCCCACAGACTAGGGCTCAGATGGAGTGAAAGGGGGAAAGGAGGGAACCTGGGAGAGCCACCTCTCTCTCTCTCTCTCTCTCTGTCTCTCTCTCTCTCTCTCTCTGTCATCTTTCTCTCCCCCTCCTGTTTCTCCTCTTTCTCTCTGTCTTCCCCTCTCTCTCCCCTCTCTCTCCCCTCACTCCCTCTCCTGTCTCTCCCCTTCCCTCCTTCTTGTCCCCTCTCCTCCATCTCTCCCTCCCCTCTCTCTCTCCTCTCTCTTCTGCCTCTCTCTCCTCCTCTCCCTCCCACCTGTCTCCTCTCTCCCTCTCCCCTCTCTTTCCCATCTGTCTCTCTCCTCTCTCTTCCCCCCCCTTCCTCCTCCCTCTCCCCTCTGTATATCTCCTCTCTCTCTCCTCCCTCTCTCTTTCTCATCTTCCCCTCTCCTCTCTCTCCCTTCTCTCTCTCCCCCTTTCTATCTTTCCTCCCTCTCTCTCCTCTCCTCTCTCACTCTTCTCTCTCTTTCTCCTCTCCTCTCTCACTCTTCTCTCTCGCTGTCTCTCTTTCCCCTCTCCCTCTTGTCTCTCTCTCCTCTCTCTCCCCCTTTCTATCTCTCCTCTCCTCTCTCACTCTTCTCTTTCTCCTCTCCTCTCTCACTCTTCTCTCCCTCTGTCTCTCTCCCCTCTCCCTCTTGTCTCTCTCTCCTCTCTCTCCCCCTTTCTGTCTCTCCTCTCTCTTTCTCCTCTCCTCTCTCACTCTTCTCTCTCGCTGTCTCTCTTTCCCCTCTCCCTCTTCTCTCTCTCTCCTCTCTCTCCCCCTTTCCCTGCCTCCTGGGTGCTCTTAGGGGAGCACTCAGGAATGTTATGGATTAAGCAGACGTCTTTGGTGCCCAGGTGACAAGGGCTGGACCGTGATGGTGACCTTGGTCACCTCCGAGCAGCACCGGGGAGCTCAGGGGTCTCCGAGGCCATTTCCAGAGAGTGGGGACCAACCCCGAATATGGGTGGCAGCACCCGGGGGGCTGGAGCCACCCTGTCCCCATGATGACGGACGGAACCTCAGAAGCCACCATCCAAACAGGCCGACCTTTCTTCCCCAGGTCGTTTGTGTCAGGCGTTTTGTCACAGGAAATAATGCCAGAGAGCGGGGTCACTGTGGTGACATTGCTTGGTGACGTGGATCAGAAACCCTTGGGTAAGTCTAATCAGAATTGTCACCAGAAATCCCCCCCCCTTGCCCGATGAATATATCCTAATAAAGCTTTATAAAAACAGAGGGTCTTGGACTGGTTTGTGGGAGGAATTTGGGGACGATCGGCGATGAGGTCAGAGAAGCTGCAGGACGCTGTGAGCGGCGCTCAGAGGGTGGTTTTGGGGGAGCCCAGGACGCATGGACGGTCAGCAAGGACCCTGCAGGTTAACCTCCAGCAGCGCACGTAGCCTCGCCCTCGTTTTGTCTGTCCCCCGAGACTTTGTGTGAGGCCAGCCAGATGGAAAGGCCATGGAGATTTCGAAGGCAGCCCCGCGATCAGCCAGGTCGTGGCGACTGCTTGCTGTTTTGAACCAGATTTGTGGCAAGAATTGCGAGTGAAAAGCAGAGCAGAGGCATCTGAAAGAGTCACGGTTTCCCAGAAAAGCACATTTAAGGTCGTGCTTGTTAAATTAGTCCAGTGCCTGGCAGCAGGACAGATGCCTCGAGGGCAGGTCAGGACTTGGTGGCTGTCCCTAGACAGCCCTGCTGGAACAGGGCACCCTGGAGCTCTTGGCTCAAAGAAAAGTCCTTAAAATGACTTTTGCAGCCTGCAGCTTGCAATGGGGCCTTTGCTTAGGGAACCCCATACCTGGGAAAAGCTGGTGTTGCCCGTGCATCGTAGCTGGAGTCGCACTTTAATTAACTTGATGAATTCTCACTACAAAAGTGATGACTGCCAGCCACTGCTGCCCACGTTTGTAATCCCAGCTACTCCGGAGGCAGAGATCAGGAGGATCGCTGTTCAAAGCCAGCTCCAGGCAAGACCCTATCTCGGAAATACCCCAAACCAAAGAGGGGGCTGGTGGAGTGGCTCAAGGTGAAGGCCCTGAGTTCAAACCCCAGTACTGCACACACGCGCAAAAGTGACAACGGTGGGGTAGAAATTAAAATGCTAACGCAAAAGAAATTCAGTTTCTTCCCCTGCCCCAAGTCTCCTGGAAAACGCAGGTGTCGGGTCCTTTTGACTTTCAAAGAAAGCAAGGGACTTTTGCACTCTGGGTCTCGCGGACCCAACCGGGGAGGGGGGGGCTTGTGGCTGTGAAGCGAGCGTGGCGCCCCTGAGCTCATCCCCAGCCCTGTGAGTTGTCTCAGCGAACAGAAGGTGACAGCGGTGACCCTGAGCTGGACTTCGCTGTGCAGAAAGCTCGGCCGTTTCTAACCAGGAGTTCTTGGGATCCTTGAGCCCCCATAGGGTAAACCTGGATTTCCTGCTGGAGAGAGCGCACCGAGAGACCCGGCCTGAGATTACAGGAAGGACACACACAGCCCGGCCAACCGTAAGAGGTGAAGTCACGAGACCCCGTGACCCTGTCACGTGGCTCGGTCACCTCCCAGCTGGACCCCAGACCCACCCCAGCAGACACCCCAAAACACTTGCAATTACATTGTCTAGTCCCACCCCGGTTCCTCATTGGCTGAGTATACTGGAGTGTACGGTCTTTATTATTTCCTATTGGGTTATTTAAAAATACGTGACTTGGGATTGGTGCAATTTTAGAAGCAGACTTAAGTGTCGCTTTGTGGCAGGGGCTTGTGACAGGTATGAAGGCTTTACCCACTTCCTCATGGTCCCTTTCCCAACACCTTGTTTGTGACGTTCCAGCTGCCTGCATGCAAGCTGTCCCTAATTCTCCATTCAGCAGTCAGTCAACAAACCAGCCTCACTGTTCATATGTCCAGGAGCAGCAGAGAAAAGGGGTTTCCTGGGCTGCAAGCCTGGCTCCCTCCACTTGACCCCAAATGCAGGGATCTGCTGAGAACCCTGCATCTCGCCTGTCAATCACCTAGCTGCCTGGGACCCAGATTTGACACTGATTCTTTCTCATCCCTTCACATGGACGGCCTCTCCTTGCTCTTTGTGGAGGGGCCAGGACTTGGACATCTGGTGGGTCTGTGGTGCTTAAGATGTCACCTTGGCTGGGCCACCGTTCCCAGATGGATGGCTCTGTGATGAAATGACCGTGTTGGTGGGCTTAGTCTAATCACCTGAAGATCTTAAGACAGCAAAGACTGATTCTCCCTCTCCCTACCCCCATCCCTGCCCAGTGGACAGCCTTTGGGCTCGCCGAGTCTCTCGTCACTAGATGCTGGACTTCCCAAGATCCTCCATTGTGGGAGCTGAGTCCTGAAATTCCTGCCTGTTGACCCCCGTTCTGTTGGTTCTGTGTCTCTGACCAACCCAGGCGCCATGGCTTCCTGCCTATATTCTTCATGGTGCCGAGTGGAATGAGGTCAAGACCTTCTGAGCTGGCCTGGTAGTAATTGACTGACTCTCTGTTAACTGTATCAGAACAATGGTTGGATTGAGAGTTTGGGGCTCAGGTTAGCTTTCTGGCTCTGAGCCTCTGGTGACCTTGGCAAAGCCAATCAACCTGCCTGGCCTCCTGTTCATTATGGCAATAGCTCTCGAAAATATGGGTAATTGGATTAAAAAAAAAAAAAACCCAAAACAATGGAGCCATTGTTACTCCGGTGCTTAATCACGGCCCAGGTGGGGAGCACAGAATAACTTAGTTTTTTTTTAAAATAAGGAGCTGGGAGAAGTAGGCATTTTTTGCATGTCCTTCTGCACCGAGGTCGCACAAGCTGGATCCTTGGAGGTGACCGTGTGAGGTCAGTGATTTAACCACACGGGTGGCAAGGCCTGCTCACGGTGTCCTTCTCCTGGGTCCCCTCCAGGACTTGTTGCTGGCTGTTCCTGGCCCGTTTTCTCCCAAGCGTCTGAATGCACCGGGTGACGAGCACTAAGGTGACAGTGGCCACTGAAAGGCAGACCCAAGCAGAATCTGCATTTCAGAGGTCGCGACACTGTCCAGCTCAGGCCCGTTTGCTCTGTGGGCTCGGCACCTGTCCCCGTGAGCCTGGCCAGATGCCCCGGAGGACGGCTGAGGGGGGACCTGGGGGTCCTGAGCTCCCAGAGCTGGGTCTTGTGTCATCATGTCCCCATTACAAGGATGTCCGGCTCAGGCCGCTTTGGGATAAAGCAGCTGAGACAAAGGTCCCCTGACCGGAGGACCTGACAAAGTGACAAGGACACGGACACTCTTGCTTCCTGAGGCCTAGTCCCTGGGATGGACACCGATGAGGGGCTTGGTTGTGGCCGTACCAGGGGGACTTTAGGAGGCTCGGGATTTTTCTTTAGACTAGGAGGGTGTGACCTTGACCTCAGGGATCTCAGGTTTCCAAACTGAATTTTGGTACCGGAGCCGTTTTTTTGGTCAAAAGCGTGGAAACCAGAAGTGGATGTGCAAAGTGCAAGTTGTAGGGGAAGACTAAGGACTGTCACCTCCTGGTGTCCCCAGTCTCTGAGAACCAATGGCGCCGTCCACCTTCTTCCTTTTACACCCGAGGGAGGCCCAGGACACAGCAGGCCTCCCCAAGAGCAGCCCTTGCTATTTCTTCCAGCGCTTTCTCCCCGAAGCCACTCGCCACGCACCCCGCTGTGTCCTCACCCACGACTCCATCTTGGTCCATCCTCCTTGACCTGAGTCCAGAAGCACAGACAAAGTGGCCTGGGCTATTTGAAGAACAGCTGTAACAAGGGGCCCCCTGGGAGTGGCCTTCAGAGCAGCCGGGGACCTTGGTGCGTCATCTAAGCACCGGTGATGCTTACGTCTTCCGTGGGTCAGGGGCCTGCAGTAAAAAAAAAAAAAACCTGCCAGTGCTTTTTAATAGTCGATCACTGTCAGTTATGAATGCAAAGCCCTCTGTGTTCTGGACACTTGCAAAGTCCTGGGGACAATTTGCAGCTAGGCCGTTGGTTTCGCTCCTTTCCTGTCCGGTTCGCTCTTCTCCTTTGCGTCATCCATTCCTTCTGGCAGGAGAAGGGGGCAGTGCTGGGGTTTGAACTCAGGGCCTTCACCTCGAGCCACTCCACTGGCCCTTTTTTGCATAGTTTAAATAAAGGTTAACGGAGTGAACAGATCCAGATTAGGATCAGGTGTGTGCGTTGGGGAGGTGGGATGTCTTCTTCCCAGTGTCTCTCACTTTTGTCACCATTGACAGAAGAAATCGTTACCAAGATATTTGAAGAAGAATGAAATCCTAAATTTTTTAAAAAGAATTTGAGTTGTTTTGAGTTTACTTTTTGCTGAACACCGGGTCTCGTGACCTCTGCAGAAAGCACAAAGCGTCTCTGATAATTTGTGGGGATTCTTTCTTTCTTTATCTCTGTCTCCTCAGTTTTCAGTGACCCTCATGAAATAATGCACTAATTGTTTTTTGCACCCCCTTTCTCTGGCGTTTATTTCAGGAGTGCCCTTTTCAAGGATAATAAACCGCTTGCACGTTGACAGGTTGACAGGCTCAAGTTTTGTGGGAATGTCACCATTCCCAAAAGAGGGACACCGTGCATTTTCCACCCCCTGGAGGAATGCTAATGCCTGGATGGTTTTCTCATGGCTTCTTTTATTTCTTGACTTGCCTGTTTTGTTAGTGACTTTTTTTTTTTTTGGTGGTGGTGGTAGTGGGATTTGAACTCAGGGCCTCACTCTTGCTAGGCAGGTGCTCTACCACTTGAGCCGTTTTAGCGTCGGGTTTTTTTGAGACAGGGTCCTGTGAACTATTTACCCAGGCAGGAAAAGCTGCAGGAATGCAGTGGCGTGAAACCCAACTCGAAAACAGGATTTGGTTGTCTGAAATAATTCCTTTTCTGGGGTCCAGGACTGTGACTGTCCGGCGGACGTGTGCTTTTGCTAGATGGCCAAGTTGGGCAACTGTCACCCGGCCTAATCCCAGAAGACGTCATCCCCCCCAGGGACAGCCGGTGCTACCCCCCGCGAAACCCCGAGTCCACTGTCGTCCTTATGGGTGTCCCGTATGGACAGGCCAGACGAACGGACCCGCACCGTGTGGCCTCAGTGACCGGCTCCCGTGGCTTCGATTTGCGTTGGCCAAGTCAACTGACAGCGTTGACTCGTTTATTTCCCATTGATTTGTTCTCGGTGGTGCATTGCTTTTATTCCCCCGTGATCTGATCGTCACCCTGTCATGCTGGTGTCCGTGGGGACGTTTGCAGGGTGTCACATCAAGCGCGCCCTCCGTCCTTCTCCCTTTGAGCTCGCGGTCCCCTTTCTCTGGTTTCCTACGCCCTGGGTTCTCTCGGTGGCCTGTCCTCTTCCTGCCCGTCACTGTGGCGGAGCTCTCGGGGTGACTTTTGTCCATTGGGAACGGAGGTCCCGTCTCTCTTCTGCAGGGACATCCAGGTGGCTCAGTGCCACGTGCTGCAGAGACCGTCACCCCCTCCGCGGAGGTGGCAGCAGGTTGAAGGCCGAGGCTCCGTGATGGCTGTGTGTCTTCGCGTCCGTGCGTCTTTACATCCGTGTGTCTGTGTGTCTGTACATCCGTGTGTCTGTGTGTCTCTGCATCAGTGTGTCCACGTGTCCGTACGTCCGTGTGTCTGTGTGTCTGTATGTCCATGTGTCTGTGTGTCTGTACATCCGTGTGTCTGTGTGTCTTTGCATCAGTGTGTCCACGTGTCCGTACGTCCGTGTGTCTGTGTGTCTCTGCATCAGTGTGTCCACGTGTCCGTATGTCCGTGTGTCTGTGTGTCTGTATGTCCATGTGTCTGTGTGTCTGTACATCCGTGTGTCTGTGTGTCTTTGCATCAGTGTGTCCACGTGTCCGTACGTCCGTGTGTCTGTGTGTCTGTATGTCCATGTGTCTGTGTGTCTGTACATCCGTGTGTCTGTGTGTCTTTGCATCAGTGTGTCCACGTGTCCATACGTCCATGTGTCTGTGTGTCTCTGCATCAGTGTGTCCACATGTCTGTACGTCCGTGTGTCTGTGTGTCTCTGCGTCAGTGTGTCCACGTGTCCGTACGTCTGTGTGTCTGTGTGTCTCTGTATCAGTGTGTCCACATGTCTGTATGTCCGTGTGTCTGTGTGTCTCTGCGTCAGTGTGTCCACGTGTCTGTACGTCCATGTGTCTGTGTGTCTCTGCATCAGTGTGTCCACGTGTCTGTATGTCCGTGTGTCTGTGTGTCTGTATGTCCATGTGTCTGTGTGTCTGTACATCCGTGTGTCTGTGTGTCTTTGCATCAGTGTGTCCACGTGTCCATACGTCCATGTGTCTGTGTGTCTCTGCATCAGTGTGTCCATGTGTCCGTACGTCCATGTGTCTGTGTGTCTCTGCGTCAGTGTGTCCACATGTCTGTACGTCCATGTGTCTGTGTGTCTTTGCATCAGTGTGTCCACGTGTCTGTACGTCCGTGTGTCTGTGTGTCTCTGCATCAGTGTGTCCATATGTCTGTACGTCCATGTGTCTGTGTGTCTCTGCGTCAGTGTGTCCACGTGTCCGTACGTCTGTGTGTCTGTGTGTCTCTGCGTCAGTGTGTCCACATGTCTGTACGTCCATGTGTCTGTGTGTCTCTGCGTCAGTGTGTCCACATGTCCGTACGTCCGTGTGCCTGTGTGTGTCTTGGTGCTGGCGTTCAGCACGGAGCTTTGAGTGGGAAGCGGAGCCTTCCAGCGTTTGTCCTCCTTCTCGTGACCGTCGTGCTCGTCTGGACCCTTCCACGGCCTTGGGACTTTTGGGTCACTGTCCACTTCTGCATAAAGGAAGCTGAGGGTCTTTGCTATTAGTGTGTTCCAGCCGTGCGCAGGACGGGTCACCGAGGCACTGCCACACGTGCTCTGACTACTGCTTTTATTCCCTGGACCCCTGTCCCCATCCCTGTCCCCTTCCCCGTCCCCGTCCCCGTCCCCATCCCCGAGTCCAGGCGCTGGGATTTCCACCAGGAGAGAGGACTTGTTTTCAAAGAACGACACGAGGAGGCCATGATCCAACCCTGGCCGTCAACTGACCTGCGTCAATGGGAAGAATGGTTGTAGACTGACACACTGACAGGAGAGGCACGGTAAACCACGAGGGTGCTTGGACTCGGATGGGGATTGGTCTGGGCTCCCCAGCTGTGGCGTGACTTGGGGTACATTTTGTTACCCTGTCTACAAACCTGAAGCCACAGCAGGTGCCTGGCGGGGTGCACGTGAAGGATCAAATTCGTTCAGGAACTCGTTTTCTAAGCTCTTGACACCGAGGCCCAGGATGTGACAGCATTTTTATTGTCACTAGACACTTGCCACTTCTGTCAATCACAGAGAAGAGAGGCGGCTGCAGATTGCAAATGAACAAATGAGGACTCTTGAAACCAAAGTGCAAGTGGCCTTCGACTGAAGGGACCAAGATGACATCGTCCTGCTGCAGAGGGAACCTCGTCACAGGGTCGGCAGGGTCGCGGCCGTGGCGGGAAGACTTCACTGTGACCCCCGCTCTGGGGTGCGACAAGCCCGAAGTCCCACGGAGGCACCGGGCATTGGTTTAAAGGTCAGTTTTGGATCAGGAGTCTCTGGGCGATGGATGGGAACAAAAAGTCAAGTCCAGGCATGAGTCCATAACCTCCCCAGCCCTGCGTCCTTGACCTCAGAGGGAGGCTGGCCAGCACACTGGGGACACTGGGGACCCCAGAGAGACCCGGGGTGAGAGACAGGGCAGCCGGGACGGTGAGCACAGGTCTACCTGCTTTCGGTGCCAATGGCTGCAGGTTGGGCGTTCAAGAAACAAAAGAGGATGAAGGATAAACAATGGGGTGCCAGGGTGGAGCTCTCACAGTCGCTGTTATAAAGAAAGAAAGGCAGCCGGTGCGCACGCCTGTAATCCCAGCTACCCAGGAGGGTTTGAGGCCAGTTCTGGGCAAATAGTCCGTGAGACCCTATCTCAAAAAAACCCTTCAAAAAAAAGGCTGGTGGAGTGGCTCAAGGTGAAGGCCCTGAGTTCAAGTCCCAGTACTGCAAAAAAAAAATGTTCTGGATATCTGAAATTTAACTAATTTCAACCAGCAAAAAAAAAACAAAAACAAAAAAAAACTTTATCTTTTATTGCCATTTGTTACACGCGTGACACACAGGTGACCCCAAGGCCCACTGGGCTCTGCCACAACCTATTCCTATTCCTGAAAAAGGAATACTAGACAGCAAAGAATCAGACATGGAGGAGCCACACCTGCCGCTGCCCGTCGGCACTTTTCAGAACAGAAGGGACACGCGTGTCTTTTCCAGGGTCCTCGCCTCTATGTGCGTCCCTCTGTCTTTCCCGACTTTATTTAAACCACTGTAGGGTAAAGGTTGCCCAAGACCTCTCCGTCCTCAAGCTGAATTAAGAGCTTTAAATCAAGGAGAAAGGGAATTACGATTATTTCCGTTACTGCAACAAAACACCCGAGCAAGGCGGAGAAAAAGACAAAGGGTTTTTATTGCGTGTCACAGTTTGGGAGGTTCAGTCATGGGGGAGTGGTCACCCCGCGCCGTCCCCCGGCACCATGCTGAGGCCTGAGCCCTAACACCTGGGCTTTTTTGGGGGGCTGTGCTTTGCATACGACCTTCGAAACTCAGGTATTGGTCCCTTGGAGGTCGCAAGAATCAGACGCCGTCCTCTGGCAGAGGTCCCCATGGTGGCACGAGTGGCTTCATGATGAGAGGACGCGAGACCTGAGCTGGCACGGGTGCCCTGCCCACCACCTGGGGCCATGTTAGGATGAGAGATGAGGTCTCTCACCAGATGCAGAGCGGAGGCCAGCTTCCAATCCACGTGGGATCGTGGTTTATTCGGATAAACCTTCATCCTTTTTAAATGATCTAGGCTCAGGGGTTTGGTCACAGCAACAGAAAACGGCTTACGACAAATAGCGAGAGCCCCGCTTTCTGGTCATTTGGGAAGCAAGGTGTGAGCCCTAATGCTTTGTGCAAGCTGAGCCTCCAGGTGTGGGCCGCAGCCGGTCCTCTGAGAGCCTCTGACTTCCTACCTGGGCAGTGTCCAGCAGGCCTGGCTCCTCTCAGGACCTCGAGAAGGGAGGTGATGAAAACCTGGGGACAGGGCTTTCCCATTCATCTTCATGGGGACCTCGAAGTCCACTTTCACAATGGAGCGCAAAGGTAGATTTGCAAGGACTCAGTGCCCTGGTTTTGATGTAAGCTGACCTCAACTGACCATTCGAGGTAAGGGGAAATAGGGAACCAGACTTGGTTGGCGCTGAGCTGTGGCCATTGTGGTCAGAACGTGTGACACGGCCTCCCAAGTCCTAGCCAAAGGGGTCCCTCCACGTGAGGGTGGCCAACACACTAGTTGGGAGACGTGGTCCTTTCAGGTGGCTAGGTGACCAGGGGGGTCATCCCAGGATCATTTCAGGAACTCTGAGGCCTTCCGGGGCCTAAGAAGTTCTGAGAAGTGTGCACGGAAGCGGGCAGTGGGGTTTCCTGGACAGGTGACCGGTCCTCAAGAGGGTGCCAGCCATGACCCATGTGCAAGGACGTCAGCCCTCGGCGCTCCGGCCGCCGAGAGTCCTCTCGGTGTCCTGCCCCGAGGGTCCTGGCTGCTGGGTGACAGACTTCTGTCCCATTTTACGGGGCTGAGCATCCCTTACCTCAAACGTGTAGGATTTCCGACTTTGGAATATTTACAGCCTTACCGGGTGAGCTTGCCTAACCCCAAAGTCCAAACCCCAAAGTCAGAAAGGTTTGAGAGTCACGTCAGCACTCCCGAGGTGTCCGATTTTGGAGAATTTTGGATTTGGGAACGGTTCAGATTTTAGTACGGGGATGGATGTCCAACCTGTACCCTGACCTCCCAACCTCCCCTGATGGTCACTGCCCAGGAAATAATCCACGAGGTGCCACCTGGAGCCACCAACTCACCTGAGTCACAGTCACTCGCTCCCCTTCTTAGTTGGCAGCGTTTCTGGGGTCACCGGAGACGCGCCTGGATGTGGACACCCACTGACCAAAGCCCAAGCCGCCAGCCCCAGGGCCACAGGACCCATCTCCTCACCAGAGTGACCGTCCTGTGGCCATCACTAATCACGTCCCCTGCTGGCTGCCCCAAAGGCCCGGTAGGTTTTAGGGCCCTGTCTTCCTGAATCACGAAAATCCCAAAGATGGATTTGAAAGGCCGTCAGCCTGCTTGGGGTTTCTCGGGCCAGTCGGATTTGCCCCTAAATTGTAAAAGATGGGCTTCTGTCTGTCTGCAGGCCTCGGCTGAAGGAATGCTGGGGTTTTAATGACCTCCTCTGCCCGTGAAGGGGGCCGATGGACATTTTGTAAGGTCAGGACCAAAAACGGATTAGGTTCTCGCTGCCAAAATTCGATTAGCCTTGCAATGAAGGGTGCAGGAGACAAACTTTGCAGGTACATTTTGGGGCAGTGAAACCAAGGAAAATAATAGGACCTTTGAAGTTTAACGTGTGCCCCAGGGGCTGATAATTCAAAGGTGAAATATTCTCGGGGTAACGGATGGTTTTGTTTTCCTGCTCTGATTTTTTTCTCAGAGGCCTACTTACTTCTTCTCTTTTCCCTGGGCGCAATGGTGCATTTTTTGGCTCTAGGAATGGAATAGGTACGGGGCCTGGTGGGTTCCTCTTTGATTCTGATCCCAAGACGGTCTCCGGGAATGGAGCCAACCCCTCGTTCTCTGATCAGGGCCTTTTCCCCACAGGCAGCTCGCTCGGAAAGTGTGATCGGGAACACTCAACTCGGGTGCAAGGTGGGACAGCCCCAGCTACCATGCTCGGGGTGACAGGAACAGTTGCTAAAAGGACTGAGCCCACTGATCCCGTCGCTGGGCAGCAGAAATTTTCAGAGAAAGTGTAGAGCAGAGAAGTCAAGGCTGAAACACGCTGAGCTGGTCACTGTGGTGGTCAGTGTCACATCAGTGACAGGCCAAGCTGCTTGGGGTGGGGGGCGGGGAGGGAAAATGGCTGGGCCGGTTTAGCCTGGATGGGATTTGACAGGTGGCTGTGATCGTAGGAGACTGGACAGGTGAGCGGGGGACAGAGATGAGGGTTTGTCCCCAGAGTGGCGGGGATGATGGACACTGGAGTCTACAAAGAAAAGGGAAAGAAGCCACCGCAGGCTGTGTGCCAACCTCTGGAGTGCCTGGAGGACCGGGAGCTGATGGTGGACCCTGGGGGAACAGGTGGTCAGAGACCGAGAGAGATGACAATGACAGCTAGATGTCCTGCTGTCCCTATGGGTGGAGACAGTTATGTGTTTATTTATTTTGGCAGTACTGGGATTTGAACTCAAGGCCTCACGCTTGCTAAGCGGGCGTTCTACCATGTGAGCCACTCTGCCAAGCCCGCTTTTGCGATGGGTTTTTTCGAGATCGGGTCTGGAAAACTATTTGCCCAGGGCTGGCTTTGAACCCTTGACCTCCCCATCTCTGCCTCCTGAGTAGCTCGGATTACAGGCATGAGTCACCATCGCTGCACAAAAGTTCTTGTTAACCCCTTTCCCCGAAAACACACAAATCCCAAGCCAAACGCCCTACCCAACCAATCACCTCCACCACTAAAGATTCATCCTGTGTGTTTTTATGGCAACGTACCCCAAAAAACCAACCCAAGACCACGGAAGATAAAAGACATGGGCAAAGCACCAGCGCCAGAAAGCCGAGACGCTGTGTTGACCGCAGGCGGGGCTAACGTCAGAGGGGAAAAGCCTTCGTGGGAAAAGATGTGGACTGGGACAAAGAAGATGCCATCCCGATAAATCTTTGTGTTCCTGACAACGCAGGTGTGTCACGTGCAAAAAAAAGTCAGATAGCAGGAGAAACAGGTAAATTCCCAGGGTCAGTGCTGAGCCTCAGTCAGGCACCAGACAGGGTGCCATTCTCAAACAGCCCTCATCTGCGTCCTTGTTTTATTTTCCTGAAGGCACTGTCCATCAGAATTAATAATTTGCTTCTGTTTCAGAATCTAGTCCTCTCCACCGTTAGAAAAATATTCGGTTTACTGACACGTGGCCGATGGCTGCGATCACACGGAAGCGTCAGTCGTAAAACCTAACAGCGAGTGACTGGGACCTCCTCCGGTTTCTGTGTCTCGCTTCGATCGTCGCCGTTCGGGACAAACGCCGTCAGAGGCGTTAGGTCATTTCAACCGGCCTCCATCTGTAGGGCTTGGGCTTCTGTTTTGCATATTAAAAATCTTAAATTAGACATGACAGCCACACGTGCTTACGGGGTGGGGTGTCACATTCCAAGTTCACACGTGGAAATGACCGGATCGGGGTGACGGCCGACCCATCCATCACCTCAAACGTTATTTGGTCATCGCCAGGCCTGGCTCTTCGTGAACCGAACGAGTGCACCCCCCCCCTCTCCCGGCACCCCATCCTCGCTCTTTTCTCAGACTTAGAGAGAGGAGTACCGGGAAGACTCAGAAGGAGGCAAGGGGACAGGGCGGGACCCCGAGCAGGGCATCTGACTGGACGGTGGCTTGGGCCCTGAGCCAGGTGGACTGTGTGACAGTTAACCCCGGGACTCACGGTTGTTTGCACCAGCGACTAAGCTTGTTTACTTTCCACCCTAAAACCTCTTCGAAAGCCCGTCATTGTGAGTACTTTAGTCACCCCTTTTTAAAGAAGTGACTTGAAAGGGACCCCCCCCTCCGCCACCCCCCCAATTCCCTTCAGATGGGGCTGTGCAATGTGGCACCAGCACATTTCTCAGTGCTTCCTCCTTCTGGGAAGTCTCGCACCCATCTTTCTGGAGCATTTCTATCCTCTTTGGTGGCAAAGAGTGGGAGAGGACATTCTTCTGGGGAAAAAAAAAAAAAATCCCCTATCTGCAAAAAACCAGCTTTGGGACGGATTCTCCACGCTCCATATTTAAGTCACTGTCTTGGCTCTGATCTGCCCCGTGCTCCACAGGAAGCAGGAGGAATGGGATTTATGTGAACTCAAGAAAAAAAACCCTAAAGATGAAACCTCCCGCCCATCTGGGCTGCATCCACCTCTGTGCGGAATTCACGGGGTCATCTTGAGTTATGTGCCGGGTGTCGGCCTGGCACACATGGGAGATTAGCAAGCACTGGGAAGAAACCCCGGACATTTGGGGAATTTAAATGGCGGGTGGCCTGCTCCTTCTCTCTGCAAGTTTTCTCATCCACAAAAGCATGCACTTGCCGTGTGCCAGGCCGGCTGCCCCAGTGACCCCAGAGTGGACACATCTGTCCCACGCAGTCGGGACTGACCCTCCAAGACAGCTCTGATTGGAAATGAAGTCCACGTTTTCATCTTCCTCCGGCTGACCTTTTGTCCTTCAGTCTGGTCTGAACTTGGGGTGCGTGCCTGCACGATGCAAATATTTACAGCTGAAGATGGGGCGTACGGAAGGCGCTCTACCACTTGGTCACGCCATTAATCCTTTTTTGCTTTAGTTATTTCTCCAATAGGGTCTTGTTTTTGCCTAGGGCAGTCTCTGGCTGCAATTCTTCCTCCTGTGGCTCCCGGTAGCTGGGATTACAGATGTGTGCGACTGTGCCCAGCCTGTCTGTTTGGCTGTCCGGTCTTTGTTATATGGTTTTCTCGATGCGATTGTCTGGGTCTTACTTTTGCTTTGCAATTCATCCTTTACAAGAGTGGCTAAGCCCACACTTTCGATTGCATCCTCGTGAATCATAAAAGGAATGAACACAGCCTAGAATTGAGCAAATAGAACGAGTGGACATTGGGCATGAGAACAGGATGGACGTCACCCCTCAGTTCAACTTCAGGGTGGCTGTAGGGACGCACACTTGGTTCCAGTTCTCCATGGTGGTCCAAGCGTTGGCCAGTCGTTCAGGTCTTACTTAACAATCCCTAAAGAAGCTTCCCAAAGTAGCTAAAGTGACAACCTGGGCTGCGGTGGCTCCAAGGACGATCCCGTAGCATCTGGGAGAAGGCCTTTGGGTCAGAGGTGAGTCCTTGGTACCAGGCTGTGTCTCTCTCTTCCGCATGGGGCCTCCTTCTCCTCTTCCTTGCTCTCTGGAAGCACGAACCCTAAGCATTTTAGGGCTGATGCCAGCCTGGTCCGTCCTGCAGGCGCTCGCTGGGTTTTTTTGAGCCCCTGTTGCCTTGGGTCCCAGCAGCTCCTGACCTGGGGCCCCGTGGAAGAGAAGGGGCCATCTTGGGCTTTCTTGAGGGGTGAGCGTCTTCCTGTGGTTGCTGGTGCTTTACTTGCACTTATGAGGTCAGGCACAATCTGATTTCATAAGTAAGGCCAGATTTTAGGCTTATTGGGGACCATTGACTGAAAGTTTAAACCCCAGGGACGAACAGTCCAGGCACTTTGAAGCTGACTTCAAATGACTCAAGGACATTTAATTTAATTTATTATTTATTTATTTATCCATCCATCCATCTATCTATGTATTTATCTACCTACCTATCTACCTATCTATCATCTATCAATTATCTATCTATCTATCGGTGGTATTGGGATTTGACCTCAGGCAGGGAGTCCATCACTCGCGCCACTCCACCAGACCTATTTTTTGTTGGGTAATTTTTGAAATCAGGTCTGGAGAACTATTTAGCCTGGGCTGGCTTTGAACCGCGATCCTCCTGATCTCTGCCTCCAGAGCAGCCAGGATTACAGGCGTGAGCCACAGGCACCAGCTTCCCCGACATTCTTGATAAAACCGTGTTTTCTTTTACTTAGTGTTTTCTTCACTTATTGCAAACAATCAGTGGGATAACTTTCGTCCCCTGCGCCACTGGCCTGTATCCAAACCTGGGTAACTTTGAAGCCTATTATTTAACGCTCGAGGCAATGGCCACGACAAGGTGTCTTTGTCATACTCCATGGGATTCATGAAGGATTCCATCCTTCTCCCTCGTCCCCCTTCCTAGAACAGTTTCAGCAGGTGTCATTCTTTACTTTCATATAGGGACACAAAATTGGTCACCATGTCTTCCGCATCCCCCCTTTCCTTGTGCCCACCTCCTCCCACTCTGCCCAGCCCCAAAAAGACCTCTTTTCCCTCCTGCCCCTCATTTTCTAAGTGTGCATTGATAGTCCAAGGGGGTTTCGCCTTGGTGCCTCAGGTCTGTATCTATCTTGCTTTAATCAAATTAATCCACTTGCTACTTCCTCACCCTCTGTCACCACGCTCCCCCAGTTTCCAACAGCTTACAGCACATTGCATTATGCTGTAATCATAAATACATTTGGGTTTCTCAATAGTTTTCATCCTGTAACATTTTTGGGGAAAGGAATTTTAAGGCCAGGGTCTTCACTGGCATGCACCTTTTGGGGTCTTGGCCCTTTGTCGTCTTCTTGTCTGGAAAGTCCCTGTAATGGCTGGTGACCCAGACCCCACCTCTGACAATGAAAACACTACACCTTCGAAATTTGAGGGATTAAGGAAAGGGGTCCGGGTCCCAGTGTCACTGTACAAAGTTCCTGCCAGCCGTCAGTTTGTACTTATTTCCAGCTACTGATGGTTGTATTTCTGTCACACTGTACCAAAACCCAACCTCTCACTGACAAAACACCCAGCCTCCAGATTGCTTTACTTTGAGACAGAATAGAAAAAAAGTTGAACGCCTACAAGAGAGTTTTTTTTGGTACAGCGTAGTTTTGATGAAATTCTAACCTTGAACAACTAAGAAAGAATGCGGTGTGTCTTGCTTCTGTTGAAATCCTACAGCACCAGGAAGTCTCAGCTTTACAAAAAATCAGCTCATTTTGCCCGAGAAGAAGAAACCCCCTTTGCTGTGACTCGGTTGTCCTCACATGCGCGTGGAGTGGGGAGGGAGCTGGAGTCCCGTGCAGAGCATCCATTTGGGGTTGGGTGTAACCCTAAACCTGTTACCAGGCATTCTCAGCTTCAGATTTTGGACCTTATAAAACCCAGGAAGGCCTTAGGAAGCCAGGCCCTTAGGGGCCCGGGCTTGGAGGGGCTCAGAGTCCATCCACTAAATATCCGGGGAGGTGAGTTGCAAACTTTTCATGACTTTCACTTAAGAAACCAAATTGCAATGCTAGTGACACCACGAGCTTCGGTGATTTCCATCGGGAGCCAGAGGTAAGGGCTGAGGGTCAGTTCAGAGACCCCAGTGAGAACCTTTCCCATGGGAAAAAGTTGTGCTTTTCCCACAGAGACCCTAAAAACTGAACTGAAGCCGGGGGGCTCGTTTCCTACTGACTGAAACCCTCATCGCGAGCTTCAGGTGTCCCACAGAGGTGACACCAAGGTGGCTACTCAATTTGTATGGTCGCTGGATCACGACTTGTGATAAATATTTAGAAAAATGACTTTGAGTAGGGAGAGGTGGACAGGACAGACCCTCTCCCTTCTTTGAAATTGGATTATTCATTTTCATCAAGGTCCTGGCCTGGTGGCACCGGGGTTTGAACTCGGGGCCTCACGCACACTAGGCAGCCTGGTCTCAAGTTAAAGAGTGATTGTCACAGTAACTCATATTTGCTGACCATGTTTTAGTCACGGGACCGTATGCAGCCCTCACCGTCAGGCGGTGTCACTCACGGACACAGAACGCCAAGCACCGGTCATTGTCATCCTTGACGCTTGAGCCCGAAACCCGACCCTATAACCTGGAGCACACCTCGGTAAATCGTTCCCCACTTTTCAAATCGGTAAACTGAGTCAGAAAAACGCTGGGCCCCCGCTCAAGGTTGCACAGCTGGTCCACGGAAGAGGGGAGCTGGGAGTCCAGCGCTGGGCCTGTTTCCACACCCAGCTGTTCTGACCCAGACGTTGGGGACCTTGTGGCTCTCAGGGGACCCGGGAGCACCCTCCTTGGACCTGTGAGAACGAGGGCGTCCAGGTACAACTGGAATCAGAACTCCAGCCACCCGTGGGAGAAAACTCACGGCTCGCCCACATCTTTCCTTCACTTGTTTTGTCTTGTTTTCCATTTTCTGGCTGCACAACCTAGGTCAGCATAAGACCTGGGTCAGACCCATTCGCCCGGTTTCTGATGTAGGATTACATTTCTGCAAGAGTTGTGCATGTGTCCTGCAGGGCTGCAGCAGAGGCTGTCGGAGTAACAGGCTGTGTTTACATTTTTGAGTTATCTCTGCCTGCATCACTTTGGTCTCCAGCGCTGCAAGGAGAATTTGCTGCCATTCGCCTTGTCCTTTTCTGCCCCTCTGCATTTTTCTTCCCTATCAGTTGTGTCATTTGTGCTCCTTGGGTCGTTCTCCTCCTCCGTTTGCATCCCATCCAGGGCTCAGGCTTTTTCTCTCTCCTCGTTGCCAAGTTCCCCCGCGACTTTAGAGAAGTTTGGAGGAACACTTAGACCCTTAATAACGCAGAAAACATTTTTGCTCTGAGCCCCAGAGCCGTGATTTGTGGAATTTTCATTAAAAGAAAAAAAGAGAGAGAACAAAGAGCAGTTGCAACTGCCAGTTCCTTGGCTCTTGTTGCTCCCTTTAGCCCCTAAATGGTAACCAGACACAGACTCAAATTCCCCAGTCCCCTGCACGCCCTCCCCTTCCCCTTGTCCTCCAGAGCTTCATTACTTTCTCCAAATTAAAACGTCCTGGCTGGAAGGAGGGAGCTAAAGAGCCAGGGCCGCGAGAGGACTGCATCTCGGGGAGCTGTCCTCTGAGTCGTGAAGGGAAATGTATTCTTGCTACCCTGAGGCTGTGGGGTTTCAAGACAATTTCTTAGAAGATTTCAGACTTATAGGGGCTTTGGCTCTATCCCCGTATGCAGCTGCTGGCGGTTTACTTGTTTGTTTGTTTATCCATTCGTTTATTCTGCAAAAATTTTTTTGGGGTGGGACTGGGATTTGAACTCAGGACTTCGTGCTTGCAAAGCAGGGGCTCTACCTCCCCAGCGCCGTCTTCAGTCTTGTTCTGCAAATACCGATGCAGGGCTCGCAGGGCGCCAGAGATGCAAAACCAGGCGGGTCCCTGTGCTCTCAGACTTTAGGACCAAGTGAGGGTGACAGAGAGCAAGCAAAGAGTCCCATGAAGAGGTGACTGCGATGGGTGTGTGGAGGGAGAGGAGGAGGTCTCCCCAGCACGGCCGGGTGTGTCCACGCCGCCTGTCCTCAGCGGGGAAACTCAGGAGCCTGAAGGGCGAGGGTCTGGAGTGAGTTTGGGGTGAGGTTGGAACCGAGCCACACGGGGACCCTGCAAGGCAGAAGACACCGAGAGAGCAGGACAATGGGGCAGTGGGATGGCTGGAGCCCAGTGACCCACCCGTGACAGCTCTACGTGGGTGGTGACACGGTTTGACTGTTGCAGAGCAGACGAGAGCATTTCAGGAGGCCGGAGGGGCTGAATCCGTCACTGGTTCACTCGTGCATTCAAGAAGCTTAGGCCTGGCCTTCTCTCTGGTGGAGAGAACTCAGCCTGGCGGATGGTGCCAGATGGTAAACACCTAGATGGACAGATGGACAGAACGACACGCTCCCACGGGGATAAGTGCAAGGAAAGGAAGCACCCCAGAGGGATCCAGCAAGCACCATGGACGGGTGGGGACGGCTCCTGGGCCAGGTTGCACAGAGTTCGGATGTCCTCTGGAGGAGGGGACGGGTCCTTCCTGGATGTGGCAGGTCCCCTTCCCCTTCTCTTGCACCTTGCCTGCCTGGAGCAGGGCTGCTGGCTTTGCAAGCCCCGTATGGTCATCGCAGGGCTGGTCGTTATAAACGGACCCTTCCAGCCCCTCTGGTGTCCCTTGGCTCTGCTCAGTCCTGGACAATTCCGGCTCAACGCCCTCATCTTATGAGCAGCAAGGCCTAGAGAGGGACGCTCTGCCATGGGGTGACTGAGTGGCCACCGGCTGTCTCATTGTGGAAGCAGAACTTCCTGTCCCCACTCCTGTCCCCCCCCGCCCCTCCCCGGCCACCAGGCTCTCGGAGGACATGGAGCCTGTTCTCTAAGCTCTTTTGGTCCTGGGTGTGTAGGGGTCTCCAAATACCTGCACAAAATGATTAGTGGTCCTTTCCTTTTCTTCCTGGCATCTCCTAATGCACGAACCCTTGGATTGCAACCAATTTAATTTGGGCTCCAGAGTGTCACTTATTTCAACGTGGCTTGGATTAATGCTTTTCTTAAATGGCCCGGAGCTCCGAGGACTATTTACGACCATGAAAAAGAATTATAAAGGTTTTGCCATTACAGAGTGCAAAGCCAAGAAAGAGAGAAAGGAAGAGAGGGAAGGAGAGAGAGAGAGCAAGCAAGAGAGAAAGAGAGAGAGAGAGAGAGACAGAGAGAGACAGAGAGAATGAGAGAGAGAGAGAGAAAGAGAGAGAGGGGAGAGACACAGAAAATGAGAGAGAAAGAAAGAAAGGAGGGAGAGAGGGAATGAAAGAGAGAGAGAGAGAAAGAAAGAGGGAGAGAAAGAAAATGAGAGAGAGAGAATGAGAGAAAGAAAAAAAGAAAGAGGGAGAGAGAGACAGAAAATGAGAGAGAGGAAGAAAGAAAGGGGGAGAGAGGGAATGAAAGAGAGAGAAAGAAAGAAAGAGGGAGAGAGGGAATGAAAGAGAGAGAGAAAGAAAGACAGGGAGAGACACAAAAAATGAGAGAGAGAGAAAGAAAGAAACAAAGAAAAATTTATTTTCTCCTTGGTTTCCTTAAGATTTCAAACTCGATGCAACCTTTCTTATTTAAGATTTATAAAAATAACTGGGCACCAGTGACTCACGCCTGTAATCCCAGCTACTCAGGAGGCAGAGATCAGGATTGCAGTTCAAAGCCAGCCCCAGGCAAATAGTTCTGTGAGACCCTATCTCAAAAAAAAAAAAAAAAAAAGCCCATCACAAACAACGGGCTGGCAGAGTGGCTCAAGATGTAGGCCCTGAGTTCAAATCCCAGTAATGTAAAAAAAAAAAAAAAGCAAGAAATGGCTTAAAATAACAGATGTGAGTTCTATCCCAGTACTGAAGAATCCAAAGTCAGTGTCTGAACTGCAGTCCCGGTGTTGGCATTGCTTTTCTCTTACAAGGATACACATTTTAGGACCCACCTCAGCAATTCAGGATGACCACCTCCCCCCCCCACGAAATCTGGAATGCAATCACATTTGGAAAGAACCTATTTTTCTTTAAGGAACCTAGGCTCCAGGGCTCAGGGCTGCCATCTTCTGGGGCAAGGTTAAGGCCTCCGCCATACTGAGCCTGATTCCATCGTGGTTCCAGATATCCACGAGAACAAAGGCAGAGCCTTCGGGCAAGGGATCAGCTGGTGAGTCCGTCTTGCTCTCCAGCTCTTCCGTCTGGAAGAACAAAATCCTGAGGGGCAAAGATCAAGCAACGCCAAGTGCCCGAGTGACCACAGTGGCCTGGTCCCTGCCGAGTTTGAAGTGACAGGGTCCTGCTGGGGACCCTCGGCTGGGTTTCCCATCCTGGAAGGTTGCTCCCAAATGGAGGAGAATTTCTTGTTCAAACACGAGTGGTTAAAATAATCTTCCTAGCACATGGACATGTGAGATGCCACCTGGGGACAAAGATAGGCAGCACTGTGACCTTTTTACTGCTTGTACCCCTTGGAGCTGGGTTGTTGGGGACCCGCTGTGAAATCGCAGGGTCCCATGGGGTAAGAGAACATGATGGAGGGAAAGTTTTCTTTCCTCAGCCTCATACACAGGTCAGGAGTGGCGGGAGGGGACCACGGCAGGGTCACTGGCCACGACAGATCTCTGTGCACCGCTGAAACACCTGTGCACGTGGCACAGCCAACCGCCCAGCTCCCAGCCCGCTTTTTCAGCACCTGAACCATGGCGGTGAGGTTTCTCTCTCTTAGAGATTCCCCCTTTGGAGGTTTTTAGGATGGCAGACCCTTTGCTATGGCTACTTGTCATCTTGGGACTTCCCCAAGGCCTAGGTACCTCAGGTCTTTCCTCCTTGTACTTTTTCCCCAGTCACCATATATAACTCACGCTAACCAGTAAGTTCCAGAAAGGTGTTCAGATAAAACCCAGCCTCAGTTCTCCAACATGGCTGGTTCTGGAACAGAGGAGCCCAAAAGGAGACTGCTGGTGCATTTGGGTATAATAGCACGACTAAAGGTGAATGGTGGACTAGAAGCTGTCTTAAAGGCTTCTTACTGCTGGAGATGGGGTCATTTATAGAGAAACCCAATTTACTTCTTAGGTTCCAGAAGCTGGGAGGTATTTTTTTTTTTTTTTTGGCAGTACTGGGGTTTGAACTCAGGGCCTCATGTTTGCTAGGCAGGAGCTCTAGCACTCGAGCCTCTCCTCCAGCTTTTTTTATGAGGTAGGGTCTCATGAACTGTTTGCCCAGGGGCTGGCTTTGAACTGCGATCCTCCTGATCTCTGCCTCCTGAGTAGCTGGGGTTACAGGCGTGAGCCACCGTGCACGGCTAGGCTGGAGAGTTTAAAAGCATGGTACCGGTGCCTTCTGGGCATCAGGAAGGTGAGGGCCTTCCTGCAGGATAGCACGGTGAGGGTGTCACAGGAGAGCGTCAGCTCACGTCTCTCTTCCTCTTCTTTTAATGCCACTGACCCTCAAGGGGGATCCCACACTCGTGGCCTTATAACCCTAATCCCCCCCACCCAGAGATCTCACCTCCAAATACTACCGACATTGGAATTTGGGGGTCAAGACTCCAACACACGATCTTTTAGGGGATCTATTCCAACTTTGGCAAACCCCAAACAAGGACTCGATAGAGCTGTCATCCTGAGTGGAACACCGAGACGTCTCGGCCGCCTGCAGCTCCTGTCGGCTCACGAGGAATCGTGACTCGGTGGATCTTGTTGAAAGGCCGTGCAATGGGGTGACCTCTCCCGCCAGGCGATTGCAGGACCCCAAAGGCAAGTCCATCAGGAACTTCATTCCGGGGTCCAGCACATAGCACCCGTCCTGTGACCCCAAGTCCTGTCAGGGACCGGTCTTCGTGAGACCAGTCTTGAGGACCTGGGGGGTTCTGACCCTTTGTCTCTCCTGGGGTCACACTGTAGAACTACTATTCCTGTCTCTGTCTGTCTGTCCTGCCACATAAATTCCCTTTTATCTCTGTCCCTTCAAAGTCCTGTTTCCCCAAATAACCAAGGAATGGAAGGTCAGTTGTGCCCTGCGACTGTGGGATTTTTTATTTTGTACATTTTGGTAGTGTTGGGATTTCCAGGGTCTTCTGCATGGTTGACAAGCGCCAGCCACTAAGTGGCTCCCCAGCCCTTGTAGGGATACTTTTACTGTCCTTAAGGGTATGGATTTAGGGACGACGACCAGGACAGTGGTGGTGAGATTTGCTTGCTGGTCAGTCACTGACGTGACTGCGTGGAGACTTTCCGGACATTTCAAATGGTTCTAAATCCTACGCTGGAATGAAGCCACCTCTTAAACTCCTGCCCCAAGTGACCTTTTATTCTCCCAGTAACTCTTGCTCACAGGGACTTGGTAGACCTGACCCCTCTCTCTCTACCTCTCTCTACCCTCACCTGCTGGAGCTGTGAAGACCTGACCCCTCTCTCTCCCTCTCTCTCTCTCCACTCACCTGCTGGAGCTCTGAAGACTTGACTCCTCTCTCTCTCTCTCTCTCTCTCTTCCTCTCTCTCTCTCTCTCTCTTTTCACACACCTTCTGGAGCTCTGAAGACCTGACTCCTCTCTCTCCCTCTCTCTCTCTCCACTCACCTGCTGGAGCTCTGAAGATTTGACTCCTCTCTCTCTCTCTCTCTCTCTTTTCACACACCTTCTGGAGCTCTGAAGACCTGACTCCTCTCTCTCCCTCTCTCTCTCTCCACTCACCTGCTGGAGCTCTGAAGACCTGACTCCTCTCTCTCTCTCTCTCTCTTCCTCTCTCTCTCTCTCTCTCTCTTTTCACACACCTTCTGGAGCTCTGAAGACCTGACTCCTCTCTCTCCCTCTCTCTCTCTCCACTCACCTGCTGGAGCTCTGAAGACTTGACTCCTCTCTCTCTCTCTCTCTCTCTTCCTCTCTCTCTCTCTCTCTCTTTTCACACACCTTCTGGAGCTCTGAAGACCTGACTCCTCTCTCTCTCTCTCTCTCTCTCTCTCTCTCTCTCTCTCCCTCTGTCCCCCTCCCCCCAGCTGGAGCGTTTCCAGGTGGAGAAATGACAGGCGCTAGGGAGCAGTTTGGGTGACCTGCACCCGTCCACACTGTCGCTCAGGACTCACATTGCACAGGACCCCGCTGTGGGGTGACTGCTCCCCAAACTCACAAGTGGGGCTCAGTCCTCAGTGAAGACAGGCTGGATCGCGAAGGCTCGGCCCTCCAAAGTGGATTATTGGGGTTGTCACGGGAGTGGGTTGGTCAGAAAGTGAGTTCAGGCCTGTCCCCGCTCGGTGCCCGCCACCACGTGACCAAGCACGCAAAAGTCCTCCCTGGTGTGGCCTTTGAGTTTGGACTGAGTTCTCCCAGAATCTTGTGTGGACAGGACACTGTCTAGTCCCCCTAATGAAACCCAGCTTGGGGGACATTTGTCCCAGGAGGTCTGACATTGTCCTGGGGGGGGAGCTGGGCTTAGCAACGTGAATCCAGGCTTTGGTCCAAGGGTCTCGCTCTCACTCTAAGGGATCCAGGGGGAAAGGGAGGAAAGCAACATGGCCCTCGTAACAGAAGGACAGATATCAGGAAGGGAACGACGTGCAGGGCTGCTCTTTCTTTGGATGTCCCTTGCAGCGGCTGGCTGGGGACAGCCCGTCTTTAGGCTGTTGAACAACTCAGTTTTTTTCTGAGCTCCTGACTTCCTGCTCCTGCAAGGGGAGAGAAGGAAAGCCCCAGGAGTCTTTGGGTCCAGTCTTCAGCTGGGTCACACAAAGTTGCCACTTGTCACTCGTTTATTTTCCACTCACATGCGTGCGAGAAACTGGTCGAAACAACCAAACCAGCCGTCAGGCCCCATAAACGTCCCCTCCTTTGCTAAGATCTCATCCTGCGTTTGACATCTGTACTCCACTGCTCCCCCATTGTGCTTGAAAGCAAAGCAATAAGGCGACATCCTATCCAGAGCAGCTGTCCCCAAGTCACCATGTCAGTCCCTGACGGACAGGAATTATCTGATTTCCCGGTGTGCATTAAAAAAAACCCCAAAACCCTAAGCTTTCTCGTTCCAGTTAGTTTTGTGGAGGCCTCGGGCTGGAGCCTGAGTGCTTTCATGCTGAGCTCACCCGGGTTGTCCCCCGGGGCTCTCTGACCCCGGCCACGGTCGTGTTTTATGTGGGTTGAGTTTGTGCAAAGTTGGAGCTTGAAATAATTTCCTCTTCGGCAACCTGGAGTCTCGACCACTTGAGGCTGACCTCCCAACTAGGGGGACAGAAATGTCACCCTTCAATGGTCACATGAGGGAGAGGTGAAGTGTGTTGTTGGGTTTTTTTTTAGCCAACACCCAGGGGAAGTCACCTGACCTCATCCTTGGGCATCCCCAACTAACGTCCCCAGGGGGACGGAGTCCTATGGCCACACCGTTCACTGCTCTTTGCTATGGGAACGCCTGAAAAGGACAAGTAGACCGCAGACCGTCCCCTCTGTGGTCCCTCTGCTGGACCAGTCTATAGGCCACGTTCTCTTAACTGTCACATGTGACTTTCCAGGAGTTGAAACTGAGCAAGACACAGACGGCCATTGCTCCATTTCCTGTCTGTCCTCCAGGCTGAGATGTGTGGCCGTGAGGAAGGACAGCCGGGACTCCGTGGTGGTCACACCAATCAAGGTACGGGGGACAGAGGCCAACAGAACGTGGTGCCCTGTTCCCTGTTTGCCTCTTTGAGGAGCTGAGGACACCAGGAAGCAGGAAAGGGGTGGTGAGGAAGACTGGGGTGACTTGTCACGTGACTTTCCCTCGAGTTGTCCTAAGGGAACAGTGGCAGGGTTTGTGACGATCTACATCAGGAAAACGACACGGGATTTTCTTTACTGCTTACGGTCGGCTTTTCTTTTCTTTTCTTTATTTTGGGAGCAGTTGTACTGAGCCGTAATCCCCACACCGTACAATTCACCCGAGTCTAAGGTCTGCAGTCCGGTAGTTTCAGCACAGCCCTCACAGAATGGTCAACTCTCTTTGGCCATCTTCCCAACCTGGAGTGCTGTAACACCAGGCCTTGGCTCTGTGTCGCCTTTCATCCTCCAGACGGTGGTGAGGTGTCAGTCCATCCGAGGACTTGGCCCGGTTCCCGTCCCCCCTTCCCGAGTCACCCTCTGGTTTCTTGTCTTCAGCCCCTAGAGGACAGGACATTGTCCCTCTGGGCTTGGACCTGGTTAGCATTAGGGGCTGGAAGATGGAGCAGCTGTCCTCTGTACCCAAGGCACGGAGTGGAAGTGACTGGCTCCTGGACCCAGTGGTGACAGCTGCCTTGGGACACAATTGCTGTCACGTTCCCCAGGTGGAACTGTGGTGGCGGAGGCGAGGTGCACCTGTGGCCTGGGACTCTGGGAAGTCACTTGTCCTCTCTGACCCCCTACACACCAGGGTGTCTGCCACGCTGGGGGGGATTTTCTGGTCGGGGCCCGGGAACGCCCTGTCCTTGTCAGGTCCTTGTCAGGTCCTGTCCCGGGCCGCCTTGGCTGTATCCCACTGTGTTTTTCTCTCCTCTGCACAAATCTTATGAGGCTCGGACGCCTGGGGTCTTGGGCCCATACGTGGCAGAGGACGGGGCGAAGCCCCCTTTTCTCTTTGGAGCGAGACTTGGGCCGGAGCTGAGTTTGAGCCTTGTCTGTGCGTTTACAAACAGCAATTAAGGCTGTTACAGTTATCCAAATCCACTTTCTTGCCTTATAATTTCATGGTTTGGAGGCATTCCAGTTGTTTTTAGATTTTCCTTATAACTTCAAGCAGCCACAGATGGAACCCGACCGTGTTTGTTTATCTGGGTAACAGATTTCGCCCCTCGGCGACCTGCCCTGCGTCATTTGCACTGGGTGTGCACTTTGCAAAATAAATAAAATAAAAGATAAAAAAATAAAATAAAATAATAAATAAAATAAAATAAGTAAAATAAAAATAAATAAAATAAAATAAAAAATAAAGACAAAAAATATAAAATGAAATAAAAATAAATAAAATAAAATAAAAACAAGTAAAATAACATAAAAAATAAACAAAAATAAAAATAAAAAATAAAGTAATAAAAAATAAAAATAAATAAAATAAAATAAAATATAAAATTAAAATAAAATAGTGCATGGATCCCAGTATCTCCTCATCCTTCCTTCTGTCTTCTTCCCCAAACAGCACCACTAGCTTTGGACATCTGTAGATTGGGGACCCAGCTGACAACTGGGTGACACCAGGCCTTCGGATGGACGGATGGACAAATGGCTCCACTGTAGCTGGGTCATCCTGAGAGACCAGCTTGCTTCTGTGACTATGACCCACAGGGAACACTGAATGATGTCCCATGTCCACTCAGAGGTGACTGACCGGTAATGGACTTGGACTAATGACCGCGCTGGGAGCCTTGGTGACTGCTGAAGATTGCGGGGAAATGAAAATCGTTTCTTGTAACTTAGCTTCCTTGTTATTCAACCTTCCCTCTCTGTGCTTTTTTTTGGTGGGCCTGGGCTTTGAACTCAGGGCTTCTTCCTTGCAAAGCAGGTGCTCTACCCCTGGAGCCACACCTGCAGTCCATTTCGCTATGGTTATTTTGGAGATGGGGTCTCCTGGACTATTTGCCCAGGCTGGCCTCAAACTGCAATCCTCCTGATGTCAGCCTCCCAAGCGGCTAGGATTACAGGTGTGAGCCTCGGGTGCCCAGCTTAATTTCTTTTTATTGTGCTCAGGTACATATAACACAGAATTTACCATACTGGTAACTCTTTAGGAGCATGGGTCAGTGGCGCTAAAAACACTCACGTTGTCGTACGACCACCACCACCAGGACCATCCTGCCTCGTAAAACAGAAACTCTGTCCTCCGGTCCCTTCCCTTGGCCTCTGACGGCCACTCCGCTACTGGAGGCAGAGATATGGAGGACTGAGGTTCAAAGACAGCCTGGGCAAGTAGTTCAAGAGACCTCATCTCAAAAATAAAAAAACCCATCATAAAAAAGGGGCTGTCAGTAGGGGATCGAGGTGAAGTTCCTGAGTTCAAATCCACCGTCTCTCCCCACCCCACTTGCAGCAATTGCAAGAGGTTTCTTAGCTCTCATTCATATGGGAATATGAAATC
Source organism: Castor canadensis (assembly GCF_047511655.1). Lineage (NCBI taxonomy): Eukaryota > Metazoa > Chordata > Mammalia > Rodentia > Castoridae > Castor > Castor canadensis. Next base: position 126,392,135 of record NC_133398.1, read on the forward strand.
CACCCGCCATATTCCCTCACCCCAATCTCCTTCCTGCACCTCGTCCCCACCAGTGCCCTATCTCACAGTCCTGTCTTTTGTTATTAATATTTAAGTCAACTTTCAAAGGGTTTCTCGTGTGTCCCACTGTGGGTCTACCTTACGTTGATCCGTTCAACCCCTTCCCTTGCTCTCCCTCACCCCTTTTCTCAACCCCCTATTTTTTAACCGCTTTCAAACACATCCTTGCATCCTCCACCTTCACTGATTCCGTTTTTTGCAGTACTGGGACTTGAACTCAGAGCCTCCATCTTGAGCCACTCCACCAGCCCTTTTTTGTGAAGGGATTTTTGAGATAGGGTCTCTTGAACTATCTGCCCAGGCAGGCTTTGAACCGCGAGCCTCCTGATCGCTGGCTTTCCTGAGTAGCTGGGATTACAGGCGTGAGCGCTGGTGCCCGGCTCCTCCCTCCCTTCCTCCCTTCCATGTATTTCTGGGGCCCCTGCCGTGTGTCAGTCACCTCTGCCCAGGGCCTAGTGGGGCTGAAAGGTGTCACTGCCCTCGATTGTTCTGGGACGAGGACATCCTGCTCAGACCTGGGAAGGTCCTGTGAACCGCTCGACGCAGTCATCCTAAGCGAGCGACACTGAGGGACCGGGGTGACCGCAGACGGTGACATGTGTCTCGTAGGACACCCTCGGGTGATGCATCCGAGAGCTTTTTTGCAGTGTGTGTGTGTGGGGGGGGACGTGGGTGATCTGACCAGATCACCCCGACAGGGATGGACGAGGAAGGTGGAGACCGGGGCCAGTGTGGGACCAGATCTTGGTCTTTTCTGAGAGACAGAACAGGGACCAGGATGACCCCAGGGAGCAAAATGGGATCCCCTAGAGGGAGGGCGGGAGGCAGGAGTGTGAGGGCCTTGGGGACCTCGGGGAGGGACTTGGTCACAGCTATCGTCTCTGTGCCTCTCCACAGGTCAGGGTGCTGGGACCCTGAAGTCACCCCATAGGATGCCCAGACTCCATGAAGGGGCTCTGTCCCTCCAAACTGTCCATCCCCTCCACCACTGTCACCAGGCCAGGGTGGCTCTGTCATTTGGACTCCCCTCCCTCAAGCAGGGACACTCGGCCAATGAGGGACACTCAGAAGAGCCTCTGGGGACTTCACTCCAGCCCTGAAAGGGGGCGGTTGTGGAACGGCTCAGAAACGGCCCCTCTGAGGGTCATGGGTCCTTCCCTCTTCCTTTCTGTCCCTGTCCTGTGGAGTGGCCTTGTGCTCATGGCCTCTGCAGCTGCAGACGGTGGCAGGGACTGGCCGACTGGTCTCACATCCCCTTTCAAGCCTGCTTAAGAACAAGACCTTGCCGGGTGCCATGGCTCACGCCTGTAATCCCAGCTGCTCAGGAGGCAGAGACCAGGAGGATCCAGGTTGGAGGCCAGCCGGGGAAAAAGTGAGCGAGACCCCATCTCAGTGAGTATCTGGGTACCGTAGCACATGCCTGTCACCCCAAGCTCTGGTGGGAAGCTAAAATAAGGAGGATGGAAGTCCATGGAGACCCCATCTCCAAAATAACCCGGCAGAAAGGGCTGGAGGCTGTAGAGTGCCTGCCTAGCAAGTGCAAAGCCCCGAGTTCAAACCCCAGTGCCACAAAAAACAAAACAAACAAAAAAAACCCCCCGACTTTGCTTCACTCTTAAATCTTCAGGTTTTATCCAGGTCTCTTTCCCAGGTTCCAGCCCCGGTTGTGCACGTCACCGCCTTGGTGGGGTGCGTCCTGCCATCTTTAGGGTCTTCCTCTCTAGAGTCGTCCTGCCCAAGAGCCCGGCAGCGTTTCCGAGCTGCTGATGGGGTGAGGTGCCATCAGCCTTTGGTAGCCAATCCTGGGGAGCAGGGGTCAGTCAACCTTTCCTGCAAAGGAGCATATTATTGCAGTGACCCTTCCTCCTGCTTCTGTGACATGTGGCTAACCAGGACCGGAACTAACGGCCACCAATGTCCAGTTTCTTTACCAAACTGGACCGTGATCTTGACCTGACCTGTGGGTCTCTAGCTTGGCCAGCCTCTGCCCCCAACAAAAGGATGAACCTGTCCTGGCAGCCCCAGACTTTGTGGCAACTGAGTCAGACACTTTCAGGTTTGGCTGTCCCCACTCGTCAGTCAGTCTGTCCCCTCAGAGCCCCGAGCCTGAGTCTGCAGGGCTGTTCATCGGCCCCAGCGGCTCCAGGGATGTTAATTTACAACCTGACTCAGAGCTGGGGGATGAAAAAGTTGGAAAGTCACATTTGCAGATCCGAGAGGACCGGTGCTGGCCGGGTCCCACGCTGGTGCCCTTGGCTCCAAGGAAGGACAGAAAAGTGAAGGCAGAAGTGTGGGGGTCCCTGCTCTCTGTCTTCAGCCTGGATTTTGTGCTGAACGTGGGATGGGGACTGACTTTGGGAACAACCCAGGGTGGAGGAAGGAATTTGGGCTTCAGGGTCAGCCAAGCCGGGATGAAGGGAGGACAGAGAGACCCGGGCGCTCTCTGTTGGGATGATACGGGTGATGGGGAGTTGTGGATTCGAATCCACCCAGAAGTGAAGGGATTTGCTTTACTCCTTGACTTTGACGAATAAAGATGCCCCCCCTCCCTCTATGCCCCAAGCTCACCGAATCACGTGAAATGAGCTTTGGTTTACTTGGGTGGAGGTCTTTTTTTTTTTTTTTTTGGATGGGACTGGGATTTGAACTCAGGGCTTTGTACTTGCAAAGTAGATTCTTTACCCCCTGAGCCACACCTCCGGTCCTTTTTGTTCTGGCTATTCTGGAGATGGGGATCGTGCAAAGTATTTGCCCGAGCTGGCCTCAAACGGTGACTGGGTGACTGTCAGCCTCCCAGGTGGCTGGGGTGACAGGTGTGAGCCACTGGCCAGCACCCAGCTGGAGGTCCTGTTGTTATCTCTTGTATCTGTTAGCACTGGCTGAGTTCTGCTGTGATAACCAAAGACCCCAAAGCTTGGTGACACAGGGACACAACCCTGTGTTTTGTCCACTTGTGAGCTGCTGTGTTTCTGCCCCTGCCTCGTTCTTCCAGGACTGAGGGTGACAGAGCTGCATCTGTCTCAGGGTTGGGAGAATGAAGGTCCTACCCCAGTTAGATGGTGGCAATGGAGACCGTGTGGCCGGCCACACTGGAAGTCTTGCTGTGTGACCCCCTTATAGAGCAAGGTGACTGATAATTTGGTCACCTGGAGCCTGGAGGGTGACGCCAGGCTGCTTGTGCTGGCAAGGGACCTGTGGTCGTTACAGCTCATGTTCCCTGAGCTAACACAGGACACGTGGCCACTCTTGGTGTCCACAAATGGACCGGGAAATTGACGTATTTCAAGAGACTTGCATTTCATTTGCATCCTCGGTTGCAGACGACAGAAGAGGGAAGATTACAAAAAGGCCCCCAGGTAACCCTGCAATCGGCAGGAAGGCTGAGGAACGAGACTCCAGGTGGGATGGCCACAGTCCCATTGCAGAGATGGCCTCCGTGCCTGGTAAGCCCACAGGTCACTTCCTTGAGACCTTAAGTCCTGGGTGGGTGTTGCTTATAAAGGAGGCCTTTGTTGTTTTTTTTTTTAAATTGTTTTATTATTCATATGTGCATACAAGGCTTGGGTCATTTCTCCCCCCTGCCCCCACCCCCTCCCTTACCACCCACTCCGCCCCCTCCCTCTCCCCCCCCAATACCCAGCAGAAACTATTTTGCCCTTATTTCTAATTTTGTTGTAGAGAGAGTATAAGCAATAATAGGAAGGAACAAGGGTTTTTGCTGGTTGAGATAAGGATAGCTATACAGGGCATTGACTCACATTGATTTCCTGTGCGTGGGTGTTACCTTCTAGGTTAATTCTTTTTGATCTAACTTCACTCAGAATGATGTTCTCCAATTCCATCCATTTACCAGCGAATGCTAACATTTCGTTCTTCTTCATGGCTGCATAGAATTCCATTGTGTATAGATACCACATTTTCTTAATCCATTCATCAGTGGTGGGGCATCTTGGCTGTTTCCATAACTTGGCTATTGTGAATAGTGCCGCAATAAACATGGGTGTGCTGGTGCCTCTGGAGTAACCTGTGTCACAGTCTTTTGGGTATGTCCCCAAGAGTGGGATTGCTGGATCAAATGGTAGATCAACATCTAGCTTTTTAAGTAGCCTCCAAATTTTTTTCCAGAGTGGTTGTACTAGTCTACATTCCCACCAACAGTGTAAGAGGGTTCCTTTTTCCCCGAATCCTCGCCAACACCTGTTGTTGGTGGTGTTGCTGATGATGGCTATTCTAACAGGGGTGAGGTGGAATCTTAGTGTGGTTTTAATTTGCATTTCCTTTATTGCTAGAGATGGTGAGAATTTTTTAAAGGAGGCCTTTGGCGGGCAGAACTTGCATCCTGCAGCTTATTTGGGGACCAGACTGACTTTGACCTTGACCTTGTCCTTTCTCTGTTTGTCATTATGGTTCCACTCCCATGAAAGGCCTCTGGAAGTCAAGTCCTCAACCCAGTCATGACCATCAACCATCACGAGAGAGAGAGAGAGAGAGAGAGGGAGGGAGAGAAAGAGAGTGAGGGCGGGAAGGAGAGAGGAAGGGAGGGAGGGAGGGGAGGCACTTGGGAGTCAAAACAATGTCTTTTGAACTTTCATGTGGGTCTGCGTGAGCCATGGGGACAGGGTGACATCTTCAGGGCCTTCAGTCTTGCAGGGCCCAGGTACTCTGAGCAGTTGACTTGCCTTTGGTTTTCAAGGAGTGAGCTCAAAGGATTCCAAACCCAGCCTTGGGTTGGGGATGGGGATGATGGTGTCACCCTAACAGAGCTCATTGTCCCCCTTGAGCACTGAGGTTCATTTCTGAATGAAATTATGATTGTCTAAGAGACTGACAGAGAATGAAATCTGTTATTCAATTTAAAACATTGTGTTTCGTTTCCAGGCTATATCCCTCAAATATTTCTAAATAATCTGTGCTCTGAGTGGCACAAATCTATTGTGTCATATTTTTTGTCTTAAGGTCATTAATTTGCTTGATGTGAATATTTTAGTTTCACTTTTTAAGTTTTTTTTTTTTGTATTCATCCTTCTCTTCATTGTCTTCCTCCCTGCTCTGTTCTGGAGGTGCTGGGGTTTGAACTCAGGACTTCATTCTTGCTAGATAGCTGTCTACCACTTGAGTCACACCTCCAGCTCCAGCTCTCTTTACTCTAGTTAGTTTCGAAATAGGGTCTCTTTTTTGCCCAGGCCAGCCTGGACCACAATCTTCCTGTTCTAGGTTTCCTGCTGGAGCTGGGATGATGGACATGCACCACCACACTCAGCTTTTTCCCTGGCCTCGAACTGCAGTCCTCTTGATCTCAGCCTCCCAAGCAGCTAGAATGACAGGTGTGAGCCACCAGTGCCTGGATCTCCTCCCTCTTAATGTAAGGCTATTTGGAACTGTCACAACGACAATGTCACAATTGTACAAGGAACATGTCCTAATTAAAAAAATTGCAAAAAAGATTTAAGGTTGAGATTTGCTAAAAGACATGCAGGGGAGCTGGCATGGTGTGAGAATTGGAGTCAGAAGTCTGTCTGTCTGTCTGTCTGTGGGTATGGAACCAGCTCACTGAGTCCTAGGAGCTTTGGTTCAACTGGTGCCATCCCATCATTGGTAGAGTGTAGACTGGATTCCAAGGTTGGCAATCTGGTGTTTTCCTGGAATCAGAACCCTAAAATCATGCTGAGATCCCTTGAACCCTAGACTGTATCTCCACACCTCCATCCAGCCCTCCAGTGGCCCGAGAGTTGATTTTCCAGAACTGACTTCTTTTATCCCCTCATCATCTATCTCTGTCCTCCCCCATCAAATGAGAACCCATCTCAAAAGCCCAAATTAGACTCAGATAGTCCAGAATTTAAGTGACACCTGCAGGCCCAAGGTCACTGAAGTCCATCGCAGCACTGCTCACAAAATTCAAGAAAGGGACGCTACGTGTCCATCAGTGCAAAAGGAAATGGGATATTCCCAATGGGATGACATTTTAGTCCTAAAGACATGGAAGTTTATCATTTACAGCAGCATAGAGGGACCTGGAGACGTTATTCTCGGTGGAGGAAGGTGGCACAGAAGGACAGACACCACATGACTTCACTTGTGTGGAATCTGGAAAAACACCCAAACTCACAGAAGCAGAGAGGAGCAGGGTGGTGGCAGGGCTTGGGCGTGGGACATGCTGGTTATAGTGTCTAAAGTTTCGGTTAGTAATACATTTCCTGACCATAGTCATTTGTACAGCACAATGACTATGGTTAGCAGCATGTTGTACGCAGGAAAATTCTTAGGGTACAATTTGCCTTTTTTAAAAGATTTATTTTGGTGGTACTGGGGTTTGAACTTAGGGCTTTGTGTTGCTAGGCAGGTGTTCTACCACTTGAGCCACTCCTCCAGCCTAACAGTAAAATTTAAATGTTCTCATTGCAAAAAATAGTAAGTCCAGGTGATGATGTTAGCGAGTTTGATTTAATCATCCCACAATGTCTACACACATCAAAATGTCATGGTGTTTCCTGCGAGTGCATATTAAGCTATACTTGCTCATTCAAAGGTAAATGAAAATAGAATAAACTCAGAAGTGAGCTCATACAACTCGATATTGAGTAGCCCTCCCATTCTTCTGTCTTTTCTCTACAGAGAGCTTGACCAGGGAGGACACCAAGGGCCGGTTGATCACCCAATGCATTTTGAAGCATTTTTGATGCTCAACTGGTAATACCTATGCAAATCCTCCAAAAATCAGAAAGAAAAGAAAAGTCTGAAATTTGAAACACTTCTGGTTCCAAGCATTTTGGTTAAAGGGTGCTCACTCACTCACTCAACCTTTAAGCAAGTTAACTTTACAATTTTACACCATTTAAAAAGTGACCCATATTCAATAGAACAGAAACATAGTAAATTCAACAGCAGAGGTGCCAAAAGGGTCATCTAGTCTAATTCCAGAAGGGTCATCTGGTCTACCTCTTCCAGAGGGGTCATCTGGTCTACCTCTTCCAGAGGGGTCATCTGGTCTATTTCTTCATTTCACAAATAGGGAGACTGAGACATAGTCAGTCTTGAGCCTTTCTTCACAAGCACTCTTCTCTCTTCTTGGCTCCTTGCTCTTTCTAAGAGCCACTTCTCTTTCCTTAGTGATCTTACCAGTCTCCCCTATGAAAGCTTTTGGACAAAGGATTATCAAATAAAAGCTTTTTGAAAGACTAAGTCAGTTCATTGCAGTTGTGTGTGTTGACCCAAAGGAGCCTTGATGAGACGTCAGGACTGATGGTGTCTTCCTTCTACCCCCACCGTTCTCTTGTGCTCTGGAATAAGGGAATATGGAGAGGCCCAAGGCACATGCTGGGGTAGGAGGTGACTTGGTGACTAGGAGAGCAGCAAAGCCGCATAGAGCCTGTGTAGACCTCAGGTTGGAGGTTGCCTGCAATATATTTTCAATAAATAGTCCCTTTTCAATTGGTATTTGCCGATCCATAGCTGTGGATGTTTGCGGGGAGGTGCAGGAAAGTGTTTGCACAGCCTTTGGGGCTGGGGTAATGAGGAACACATATGAGTCAAATGCTGGAGAGACACCTGGGGCGCCAATGCCTTTTCAATAGGCCCGTGAGAAGAAAAGATGGACATCAAAGCCCAGCAGCTACAAAATCAGTATGGAGTCTACGATTTAGGTATGATTTCTTCCCTTTTTTTTTTTCTTTTTTTAACAAAAGACTCTGCCACACATGGGCGAGGCCGGAGAAAGCAAACGCCACAGTGGGAAGGAAAATCCGTCCACTGCAGCCTCATGTGCAGCCCCCACTGGGGCTCTCCTGTTACTCTCCTAATGAAATGCAGGCACTCCCAAAATGACTTCATGCTCAAGGAAAACGATTTTCATCTGAGTATGGCTGTCAGGGTGGAGCAGACTCCTCCCTCCGTCCAGGCCCAGGCTGACCAGGATTGGGGGACAGGGCACCAGCTCGAGTTCACCAAAACTGCCCTCTTGACTTTGCACTCACTCTATTTCTGTTCTCTTTGCTACTAGGGTGAGAAGGAGTAAAATAATGTCCTGCTACTTTTTGAGTCAAGGACACCAGAGCTCTAGATTTTATGCTGTGGCAGATGGGGGGGGGGGCCCATCGAGGACTTCCCAGCTGAGTGATGTCCTTGACTTATCAGAGGAGGCTGGTAGAGCACTGGCTGCCTCTTCTCCTGCTCCCTACACTCTCAACCCCAAAATGTCCTCAACTCTCTCATTTCAGTTGCGTTTGTTTAGAACCTCTTCTCAAAATGCTCCCCTACTCCATTTTGCCTGCACAAAAATCACCTGACCCTCAGTCCTCCATGTTACCCTCGCACGAGGGGAGCACTGCATGCTGGTTAATCTGACCCTATTGTACTTAGGGGAGAACTATCTGAATACTCACTGAGCCCTAAGCAACTTGCTCATTCATCTCTGAAACTCCAAGTCCAGTAACTAGTCCAGCATCTGGTAAGCAACCAATTGACTCAATAAAAAGAAATCAGTTTTGCCACGTGTGGTAGCCTACACCCCAGATATTTGGACAGTGGAGTTAGAAGGAGCAGAGTCTGAGGTTAGCCTGGGGAAAAAGTCAGTAAGACCTTATTTCAAAGAACAAGCCATGCCTGGTGGTGTCTGTAATCCCAGCTACCAGGGAGGTGGAGAATCACAGTCTGAGGCCACCCTGGGAAAAAGCCCAAGACCCTATCTGAGAAACAACTAAAAGCAAGAAGGACATGGGGTATGGAGTGCTTGTCCAGCCTAAATACAAGCCCCCAGGGCCACCAAAACAAAACAAAAAAAATCAGTCTCATGGTTCATTTACCCACTTTGGATAAAGACACTGGGAAAGGGGCTCACAGATGGTCCAGCACAAAGAACTGAATCCAAGGAAGAGAAACTTAGGTTCTCCTTTTAGGGCCCATTGTGTCTCTGGAAGTCACTGGCATGAAAAGCTTGTCAAGAAAACACATTTTTCCTCTCTCTTCTGCCTCTGCATCTCCACTAAGTCATAGCTGAGAGCAAGCCCCACACATTCAGATTTCCAGAGCCCAAGACCTTGCTCTCCACGGAGCCCCCAAAGGGGGACCCACATGCATTGGCTGCGTGGGTCAGTGTGATTTGGGGTGCCACCTTTGGGGTGCTGTGGTCTAATTGCAGCTTTTACCAGGCCAATGACAATGACTTCCATCAACTAGGAACCCTGGAAGGACGGCTGGTAACAGGTTTGCAGTTTTAGGGATTTGCTCCCTGCCTTCTGCAAAGGAATGGGTACAACAATGGGAAGCTGTGGGCGGTGTGATAAGGTCTGCAGGTAACGTGGGAGTCTTGATCATAAATAAAGTCCCAATGGTGATGGCTTAGGCAGGGAGAAAAGGAATTCATATTCTGGCAGAACTGAAAAATCCAGAGAAGCTGGCTCCAAGCATGGCTGACTCGGAGCTCAAATGAAATCATACCTTTTCCTCTGCCCTACTCTCTCCTCTGTATTCACCTTATCCCCAGGTACCATCTTGTGCCCTCCATGGGGGTGTGGGGCTAGGGCCACTCGTCCCCAGTCCACCTGGCAAGATGAAGAAGGGATTGCTTCCTTCTGGAATCCCCTGCTTGGTCCTGGGATTATAATGGTTTTCTTTTTTGGCAGCACTGGGGACTTGAACTCAGGGCCTCACACTCACTAGGCAGGTGGTCTTACCACTTGAGACCCTCCATCAGCCCTTTTTCATGTTGGGTTTTTTCGAGGTAGGGTCTCATGAACTATTTGCCTGGGGCTGGCTTTGAACTGTGATCCTCCTGACCTCTGCCTCCTGAGTAGCTGGGATTACAGGCGTGAGCCACCAGCACCCGGCTTGGGATGGCATTCTGATTATTCCCATATGGTCAGCTGTCTTCTCTCCTCATTCCTGTGGCTCTGTGAATGGAGTGCCCTGATGAACCAGACTTGGGACACTTTCATTCAATTTCATTCTTCATTTCAGAGCAAGTGGGACCCCAAAACAAGTCACACTTCCAGAAGAAGGGACATGCCCCCAAATCATGAAAACAAGGAAAAAAATAATAGGGTCCAAAAACAACAGGCAGCCACTCCATGGAGATAAAGATGGAGACACAGGTGGGCCATCCTCTCAACCAAACAAAGTGCAGGTGCTACATTCTGACCATGGTCAACGTCAGCTCTGTATGTCCTTAAGTTTCAGCAGGTGACTCCCTTATGCAGAATAAAGTAAGTCCTGGATTGGGGTAAAAAAAGTGAGGACCCTCCCTAGGCTCATGAGATAGAGACTTGGGGGCACCCTTTCTAACTCCTGACCATAGGGACGCACCCAGGTTGTGTTCTAATGGCCGTTGCTTGGCCACAGAGTCTAGGTTGGACGCCAAGCAAGAAAATAGCTGTAAGTAAAGCCAGGGGGCTCTGCAGCAGGGCTGGAGTGGGGCGGGTGGCGGGAAGGAGCGGGGTATGGGGACGTCCCACCCTTTTTGTCTCCAGTGGCTTCTGCAGTTGCATCCAGGCGGGGCATCTGTGGGAAGACCACTCATTTCTTTATTCACTCATCTATCAAACCCTCCTGGCTCTACTGGGAACACCTCATAGCACCTGGCTCACTGTATGGTCTCATACGTTTCATTTAAAACTTAGTACATTTTTATCTGTTTGCGGATAAATAAAACCCGAGCAAGCAGCCTTTCATTTCACAATGAGAGGTGAAAAGCTGACGTGAAGAAATACTGCTGGTATTTGCACGAGGGTTAGTGAGCGTCTGCTGTGGGTAAGTAGAGCTGTCCCTTGGTAGCCATAGGACATTTGGTACCAAGAGTCCTGAGTATATCAAACAATAGCTGCTCTGTCCTTTATATAAAAGGTCTAATATTTGCATCTAACCTACCCACACTTAAGTCAGCGTTAAATGACTTACACTTGCTAACACAAGACAAAAGCTATGCAAGCTGTGGTTGTAGGATATTGTGAAGAAAAGTGTCTGTGTAATGTTCAGAATGCCTGAGAAACACGCTCACCTGTCCAAACCCTAAGAAAGGGCCCAGCCTGGAGTACACTGAAAAGGAGGCTTTAATGGCAGCCTTGCAAGATCAGGTGGCTGGTGAGCAGAGACCCAGGCCTTATATTGTCTAGCGCACAAGTCCCGCCCCCAGCCCCTCATTGGCTGAATACACAAGTCCCACCCTCAGTTCCTCATTGGTTTAATAAACAAGTCCCACCCCCAGTTCCTCATTGGCTGAGTACTATGGGGTGTACATTCTTTCTCATCAGTTGCCTAAAGTTCCCATTGGTTTATTTAAAATATGACTCCCCTGGGATTGGTCAAATTTTAGAAGTGGACTTTTCTGGTGGGAAGGTCTCCCTGTGACACGTGCTTTCTGGCACTACACAGTTTTTATCCATTTCCTCACTCTACAGTGAGTCACCTCTCCCTGTTTAAGGCTGTACCTTCCCCAACGTCCCCAAGCTGATATGCAAGCAAGAGGCCAGAGCTCCATTCTTGGACCCAGAATCTCCCACCCCCCTGCCTTCCTTCCTCCCTGCCTTGAAAATGGACCAACACTGACGTCATTTCCAGCAGTGTGGATAACTTTCTTTCTGATTGTTTTCATTGTAGCTTTGGTTGAATTCTCAACTCCTGGATGCAGAGGACTGACCACACTGATTGGGAAAGCGAGACCGGGGTAAGTAAGAAAGGCACAGCCAAGATGCCCCCCTACTGACGAATGGATCAAGAAAATGTGGTATCTATACACAATGGAATTTTATGCAGCCATGAAGAAGAACGAAATGTTGTCATTCGCTGGTAAATGGATGGAACTGGAGAACATCATTCTGAGTGAGGTTAGCCTGGCCCCAGAGACCAAAAATCGTATGTTCTCCCTCATATGTGGACATTAGATCAAGGGCAAACATAACAATGGGATTGGACTTTGAGCACAAGATAAAAGCGAGAGCACACAAGGGAGGGGTGAGGATAGGTAAGACACCTAAAAAACTAGCTAGCATTTGTTGCCCTCAATGCAGAGAAACTAAAGCAGATACCTTAAAAGCAACTGAGGCCAATAGGAAAAGGGGACTAGGAACTAGAGAAAAGGTGAGATCAAAAAGAATTAACCTAGAAGGTAACACCCATGCACAGGAAATCAATGTGAGTCAATGACCTGTATAGCTATCCTTATCTCAACCAGCAAAAACCCTTGTTCCTTCCTGTTATTGCTTCTACTCTCTCTACAACAAAATTAGAAATAAGGGCAAAATAGTTTCTGCTGGGTATTGAGGGGGTAGGGGGGAGAAGGAGGGGGCGGACTGGGTGGTAAGGGAGGGGGTGGGGGCAGGGGGGAGAAATGACCCAAGCCTTGTATGCACATATGAATAATAAAAAAAAAAGGCCAGCAAGAGTGACCGTGAACATGGAGGGCACGCTCGTCCTTCCATGCTTTCCCTAAGCCTCCCCACAACAAATCTATGACTCATTGACATTCATGACCCCTGTTGTATAGGAGTGGGTTGTGACAGGTGAGCCACCTTGGCCACCATCACAGACCTTGACTGATGGATATTGTGACTTAGTGCTGGATCGGCATGGAGGGAACAGGGATGGGAGGAAGGTCACAGATTTCCTAACATTGCCATCCAGGCATATTGTCTACATTTTACTGAATTAGCGGTTCCCCTGTGAGGGTTTTTGTGGTCCTTTTTGTCACTCAGTGCTAAACTCAGTCTTGCTGGCATGTGGTGAATTCCAGGTAGACTTTAAGCAGTTGGGACTTGAGGAGGGTTAAATGGGAGGAAGGACAAGACAGTAGAAAATGTCATTTCCTCTAACCATAGAGTCTCTTCTCTTTGGGACATCCTGTAACAGGTGCTAAAAACTGCTTTTGCTGAAAAGCATGACTCCTTACTTGGCCCCAGAATCCCCTTCCTTCCTTCCTTCCTTCCCTCCCTCCTTCCTTCCTTCGTTCCTTCATTCGTTCCTTCCTTCCTCTCTCTCTCTATATCTCTTTCTTTCTTTCTTTTCGGCAGCACTGGACTTGAACTCAGGGCCTCTTGCTTGCTAGGTAGGCATTCTTACTGTTTGAGCTACTCAGCTAGAATTGGGCTAAAACATCCTAGGGAAAAGATGCCCTGATGTTGTCACCAGTTCTCTGTGCTTACAATTGCTCTTTATATTCTTAATTACTTATTTAACTTCAGTTGCATCACATTAAAAAGAAGTGTCACTGTGGTGTGACAAAAAGAAGTTGCTCTGAGTTCAGGTGCCAGGTCTGAATTCAGGCTGTGTGACCTTAGGCAAGGCCCTGGTCCTCTCTGTATCTCAGATGTCCTTATCTATGACGAGGACAATAACAGGAACAACCTTAAAGAAACTTGCTGTGTATAAAATGACACAGACTTATGTAGGTACTAGGAGCAGCCCCTGGCACACACCGCGCATTCGATCTGTGTCGGATGTTATTCTAGATGTCATAAAAGATGGAGCTGCTTGGGTCTCTTTCCTGATATGAATCTGGCTGTTGAAATGAGAAGATACCAGGCATCAGACAGCTCTAATTCCTCATTCATTCCTCACATACTCATAAACACCCTGAGCTGCGGCAAGTGCTATGTTAGGCTTTGTGGGTCCAGGACAGAGTGAAGTAGATGCTTTATTGAACCCCAAATTGGTAGCCCCAAGGGGAAGACAGATTACAAGCAAACAACCACACAAATGCTTGTCAAGGGCGTGGGTAGTTTCTACAAAAGAGGCACACAGAGAATCATGGCGCCCAACAGTCTTCAGCCTGGGCGTCAGGGATGGCTGCTACATTCTTCCTGGGACAGGACAGGGGATCTCTGAAACTTGTCTACAGAAATGGCCACATTATGGGGTGTCAGTTTTTTTGTGGCACTGGGATTTGAACTCAGGGCTTCACACCTGCTAGGCAGGTACTGTATCACCTAGATGAACCACTCCATCAGCCCCTTTTTGTTTTTTTAAGGTATTGTCTCTCGAACTGTTTGCCCAGGGCTGGCTTTGAACCATGAGCCTTCTGCTCTCTGCCTCCTGAGTATCTAGGATTACAGGTGTGAGCCACCAGCGCCAGGCTTAAGGAAAAAATGCTTTGTTGGGAAGACCTCTGATTTAAATAAGTGACATTTGTAGCTGTCCCCTTCATTAAAATGACCTAACCAAGTGACCTAGCTAGTGTAGGAACTTGCACTTCCCTGGAGGTGTCCAGATCTGCCAATGTCCCCTCTCTGGGGTGTGCAGTGTCCTTGTGAGCAGAAATACCTTTAATTTTCCACTACTCAGCCTTTGATGGCTCTTTCCCAGTGCTCCAGCCCTTATAGGATTCCTCTGTGCTCCTCTGCTTTCTTCCAGGTGGCACCCTCCTGGTTTCACTACCATAGATAGCATTTTTCATCATTTGAGAGTGGCTTGTGACCAAGACCAACACCACTTGTCTTGGTCCTCTTGACTTCTCTCACCAGTGTCACCACTCAACAGTCCGCTTTGACCTTGTTATATGGCAGCCGGCTTTCTAAAGGTTGAAAAATCCCAGGTCAAATCCCAGGTCAAGGAAAGTCAAATCACACAGTAAGACACAGGGCTGCCCAGATTCACAGGGATGAGAACTAGTCTCTAATTTGGATGGTAAGAATGACAACCATCATGGCAGAAGACCATGGAAGATGGGGTAGATTATTGCAGCTGCCTCTGGTAACATTTATTTCAAACAACTAGAGCCTCTCTGGGACACGGTAGTTGTCATTAGTAATAAGATTTAGCTTTTAATAACCTTTCTTTATAAAAAATGTTATCTCTCCATTATCCCAATCACAGAGCTAATGGAGGGCTGGAGGTGTTGGTAAATTGCCCAGGTTTGTTTGACGGCTCCATGTGGAGCTAGACTGAGCCTCAGGCAGCCTGGCTGCAGAGGTGACAGATCCCTGCTTTCTGTGGTTCAGTCTTTTGTAGGATCGGTGTCACCATCCTAGCCCCATAGCCACTATCTTGTTCCCATCCCAGTGAGGTGGCAGCTACCGGATAGGTTGGAGCCCTTTGAAGCCAGAAGAGACAGGCGCATGCCGAGAAGGTGGGGCCCAGTTTTGAACGCACTCCCAACAACTCCTTTTCCAAAACCCCTGGTGGCCGATGCCCGACAACTGTCTTCTCCATGATGTGGGTGGTAGACTGGTCACATTTTGCCGAGATTTTTATGAAATTCGTGTTTATTCACTTGTTTTGGGGTTATCATTTTGCCTCATGGGATGGTAGGAAGAGTGACTGGCAGGGTTTTGCAGTGAGGACACTTGGCAACACCAAGGCTGGCAGCCCTCGTCCCCAGTCCAGTGTCCTGGTCCTTTGGAGCCTGGAGTGTGGGAATCTGTGTTCCACAGGAGGGGGCAGGGGTGGGGCCACCAGAAGAAGGGACCCAAAACAAACACAGCAGTGCTATGAAGGGATGGCCACTCGTGGGAGAGGGAGGTGAACATGGCTGATGTCCTTTCTATTCAAGAATGAGCATAGGATTTTAAACCTGTTGAAATCACCAGAAGAAAGGGACTAAGGCAGAAAGGAGAAAAATAGAGGGGATGAAGCAATTTGGGTTATAACACATATATCCATGGAAATGTCACAAGGAAACTCCCTGTGTAGTTATCTTAAACAAACAAAATGTTTTTTCTTTTTCAGTAACAAAGGACAGGAAGGTAAAACAGGTCCTGTCTGGGGGTTGGCACCAGTGCGGAAGGGAGGACATAAGGAAAGGGTGTGGGAGGGTGAATATGGTGGAATATTATGCACTCATGAATGAAAGTGGAAAAATGAGACCTGTTGAAACTACTCCAGGAATGGAGGAAGGGGGATAAAGGAGAATGGTGGAGGGGTGAATTCAGCTGTGACGTATTGTAAGAACTTCTGCAAATGTCACAATGTGTTCCCAGTACAATAGTAAAAAATGGAAAAAAAAGAAATTTTGGGTTACCCACCAAACTGTACTCATCTTTGTGCCGGTTGCACTCTTACTCTCAGCTTCCCATACTTAGGTAAAGCCACAAAACCAACCCCCCCATAGAATGGGGGCTCAACAAAGCCGTGTGACGTTGAAACTCGGCCCTGACAGCTGTGCTTCTGCTCCCCTATGAGCTGTTTCCCAGGAGTGTTGACTGCATAGACATGGTTCTGGGCTCTTCGGGGAGGCAGGAAGGAGCCCCGTCTCTGATGCCCAAATGGAGGAGAGAGGCCTATCTGTCAGGATCACCCATGTTGCTTGTTCCTAAGAATCGATGTTTGCAGCATTCACTCAAGTCATTGGAGGGGTTCATGGTGTGAATCCTGTGGTAGAGCAAGCGGGAGGCTGTGAGTTCAAATCCCAGGAGTGCCAAAACACTCAAAAGAACCGAATTGTTGAAATGTTAGCGCTCGTTTGTTACAGCATCTAGGAGTACCCGAACTCAGATAAGGCCTGTCAGACCAGACATCGAACGTGCTCCACGGAAATTTTGCCTGGAAATGTCCTGAAGGAATTATACAACATGTATACCAATTTTTAAAAATCTTATCACTACCGTACATTTACAGATGTTCTTACCATATATCACAGCTGAATTCACCCCCACCATTCTCCTTGATCCTCCCTCCCCCCATTCCTGGAATAGTTTCAGCACAACTCATTTTCCATTTCCATTCATGAGTGCATAATATTCCACCATATTCACCCTCCCACACCCTTTCCTTATATTCTTCCCTGTCCCACTGGTACCAGCCCCCAGACAGGACCTGTTTTACCTTCTTATTCTCCATTTTTGAAAACAGGCATTTTTTGTTTGTTTAAGGTAGCTCTACACTTGACTGTGACATTTCCATTTATAAGAATTATAACCTGAATTGGTAAATCCCTCCATCTTCCTCCTTTCTACCTGAGTCCTCTTATGCTGATTTTGAAACCAAAGTTTTGGACCCAAGGCCCAAACTCCTGAGATCCCATATGCCAGGTCCGGCCACTCACCCCTAAACCCCCAATCAAGAGGCCTGGTGAAGGCGGCAGAGAAAGGAGGTTTGTGACACGGCTCGGGACATTTGTGGGAAGAGGCAGAAGAAGCACTCAGCCCGTCTTCAGCCATCTTTGGGGTACACTATGAGCTACAGGTTTAAGTAGACAAAGAACTGGGGACAGGGGGACAAAGGTGTGCACAGTTAAACAGTCCAGTCACAGGTGTGGTCTGGCTGGTCTCTTGACTGATGGGGCCAGAAATCTTGGTCACACAGGTGGCCTGGTCCAGTTTTGGAAGTTATCACCTGTAAGGAATAATCGGGTTCCTGTTTGAAAGATTTGGGGGATAATTGTCCTCTCTGGGAGGGTAGCAGCTCCAGGTGGCTCCAGTTCATTGTCATAAAGATGTTATCAATTTTGTCCTTTGTGGAATCTAAGGTGATTGTAAAGTGACTGCAGAGAGAATGGCTTAGAGCAGAGACAGATACAAAATGGAGGCAGGAATGCCAAGCTTCTCCTGGTTTTAGTTAATTTGTGGGCTCAAGTAAGGAGTCAGTACATTTCAGCAAAAGCAACTTGAGTTCCTCTTAGGATTTCAACAGGTTTAAAAATCTTATATTCATTCTTGTATAGGAAGTACATCAGCCAAACTCACCTTCTTAACTTCCTTCTTTCACCCCCTCCCTCTGTCATATGTGACCTCCCTTAGTGTGACCTGTTTTTTATAATATTGCTGTATTTGTATTACACATACCAAATTTACATTGCCTGAAAGCAGGCTGGACACTCCCCCTCCACCCATATGTCTTTGTCATCTTTCATGACACCTGTCACCTGTGATTTGACAGAAATAATTAGTTGGAAAGGAACCTTGGACATAGCTCACTTATTTTGTCACTTATTGCTTTGGTGGGACTGGGGTTTGAACCCAGGGCATCCCATTTGCAAAGCAGGTGCTCTACTACTTGAGCCACTCTCCAGTCCCAACTCATTTAGACAACAGTGTTTGATGTCCTGCCGTGTCTGGACCTGTCCCACGCTGTGGGATGGGCGCCTTTGCAGTCCCTACTCTGGTTGATTGTCACTGGACCCCCCAACCCAACATGTTTACATGACATAAACACATGAAGACGCGATCTCTTCAATGGTCACCCATTGAAGTAGCTGTAAGAATGTCCTCCTGGGCTGGGGACACAGCTCAGGGTTGACCAGTTGCCTAGCATGTCTGAAGATCTAGGTTTAATTGTCAGCCCCACCAAAAAACCAAAAAACCTAATACTGACTACAAATCATCAGTAATACCTCCTAATTGGAGCCACTCCTGAGATCTATCTACAACCACGGCATTTTTCTTCCCCTGGTAACTTCCCTTCTCTAGGATAAACATCTTGGGATTCCCTCTCATTCTTCAAGAGCCTTCCCCACCCATGGGAACCTTCCAGGGTGTCCCTGCCTACTATTGTAGTGAAGTCATCACTCTCACACCCGAATGTCCTAATTTCCAGGTGGCAGTCGCCCCTGGGATGTGATGCTCTGGCTCTGCTGCAGGTCTCAACCCTCAAAGCTGGGTCACCGCTGTAATAATCCAGCTGTTTAAAATTTTAAACCTTGTTCCTCTTGCTCTGATGTTAGAAATAAGCCCCCCCCACCCCAAGACCACCGGAGTCACAATGGAAGGCAGGGGAATGGAGACTGGGCAAGGCACGGTTGGCTTCTGTAGAAGGGCAGCAGGTGCAGCACAGGGAGAGCACCACCTTCCTCTGCCTTTTAGTCCTCAGGCAGTGGCCCTGTCCCCTTCGCTCTGATTGGTCGAGCTTGGTGCGCAGCCTGCCCGTGATTGGCTAATGCAACACTTGGAATTTGGGGGCAGGCAAGGTGGTCATTTCTTCAAGGGAACAAGAAGCAGCTAAGGTGGCAGCACGCTTTGATAGAAAAGACTGCTTTCCTCACATCTGACAAACCGAATTTGCAAATCCCTCCAGTGGCCTTTTAGTCCCTGTCATTCTAAGCCCAGACCCCACTTTCTGGTTCTCCAGCATTTTTCCCAAGCAACATGAGGACAGGCTTGGTCAAAGCTATGTCATGTCTGCTTGAGTCACTGGGATTTTGTCCCTCTGGCCTGTCCTTCCTACTGAGGAAGAGCATGTCCTGGGGAGGATACCAGATTCCAGGGTAAGAAACTCTCAGGGAGAACAGCACATGGTGGGAAATGCCCATAGAAACTCTTAAGACCACTTCCAAGACCAGTTTTATCTCTTAAAAATTGGACTCAATTGGTAAAAATCTTGCCTGCAATAAAACACCAGTAGGATACACCAGATTTCAACAAAATATCTTCATAATGCCCAGATATTTAAGGTAACACAGAGAGAGGGCATCCATCCAGTAATATTGCAAAACTGGAACATTACAGGCCAAAGTCACTCTTGAGAAGACAGAAATCCCAAACTTAAATATCAGCGACCAAATGTCCAAGGAATAACGTGGGTTTATTCCAGGAATGCAAATTTGGTCGAGGTCAGAAAATTAAATGACCGATTAAAGGAGATCTGCTCATGTTTATCTTTGCAGAAATAATGGCTAATATTTACCACACACTTATAATAAAATCCGTTAGCAAAGTAAGAATCCAAGAGCATCCCCTCCCCTGTCCTCTCCTCTCCCTCTTTTCTCTCTCTCCTCCCCCTCATCCCCTTCCCTCCCCCAACCTCTTGTCCCCTCCCCTCCCCTCTCTCTCTCCTCTCCCCTCCCCTCCTTCTCCTTTGTCCCTTTGCCTCCCCTCTCTCTTCTTCCCCCCTCTCTCCTGCTCTCTCTCTTCTCCTCCCCACTCATCCCCTCCCCTCCCCCTCCCCTCTCTCTCTTCTCCTTCCTCTTCATCCCTCCCCTCCCCCTCCCTCCTCTCTCTCTTCTCCTTCCTCTTCATCCCTCCCCTCCCCCTCCACCCTCTCTCTCTTCTCCTTCCTCTTCATCCCTCCCCCTCTCTCTCTTCTCCTTCCTCTTCATCCCTCCCCCTCTCTCTCTTCTCCTTCCTCTTCATCCCTCCCCTCCCCCCTCTCTCTCTTCTCCTTCTTCTTCATTCCCTCCCCTCCCCTCTCCCCTCTCTCTCCTCTCTCCTTGCTCTCTCTCCTCTCCTCCCCCATCCCCTCCCCTGACCCTTCTCTCTTCTCCTTCCTCCTCATCCCCTCCCTTCCCCTCCCCTCTCTCTCCTCTCTCCTCTCCTCCCCCCTCATTCTCCTCTCCTCTCCTTTCCTCTCCTCTCCCCTCCTGTCTCCCTCCCCCCTTCTCCCCTGCTCCCCAGTCCCATGTGTTGCCATTTCTGTTGCACTGGATGTGTTTTCAGTTGTGTTTTGTCTCAGAAAGCAGGACGCTTTAACATAAACAATGGGCTGTACTAGCCCCAGTAGCAGTTAATATGGACACAGCACTGACACCTACCCGAGTGGCTCTGACTACTTGGCACACACCAACCCTTCTCGCCCTCTCTCTCCCACATCTCACCTCACACAAGCAAGTCAGCTGGCTTGTCCTAAGTTGTCCAGAGCTGGGATTTGAACCTGGGCAGTTTGGCCCTTAGCCTTTGCTCTTAACCATTGGGCTAGGTTGATGAGAACAAGGAGGAATAACAGAACGACTGTTTGAAAGCACTGTAATGGAAGCTGTTCTCAAACTCAACTGAGACCTGGTGGACATAAAGTGCTACTCTGGTCAGTGGAGGGGAGGACCTGGCCCTGTGATGGCCTGGTCTGGATGGAGCCTTGTCACCCATACTGCCACCAGCAGCCGCTGTCCCTTCCATTTGTGTTGGTAAAGAGTGGGAGGTGGAAGAGGGTAGGGCAGAGATTCTGCTCCTGACTCTTACTGTGTCTTAAAAGTCAGACCTCTGTCACCTTCCTTTGACCATACCAAACATTGAGCTGGCCTAGAAGGTTGGGCACCCACTCTTTTCCACCATTTTGATGTGTGCGGGGTGTGACTGAGAGACTGGGACCAATGCTGAGATGACCTGGATAGTGTCCATCCTGGCTGTGGTTTAGACCTTTGCCTGAATCACGCGTGTGTGCTCACGTTTTGTCGTGACAGCATCGCACTTCTACCAACAAGGTTTTCCTTCTGGAAAGAGTTGTCTCAAATCACTTCCCCAGGGAAGTTAGGATCCGTCCGTGTGGACAGCCACTGCCCAGCAGCCCACAGAACCCCACCGTCTGCAAGGACCCGTGAGGTGACAAGGCGAGGAGGGGTCCACCTGAGAAACTTAGGCTGGGGTGCCCATGGACGTGGGGTGCTCCTCACGGTCTTCCACTCACTGCTGGGCCTCACGTCCCTCTGTCCACTGTCAGCAGGACTGTCCTCAGGGGTCCTTTCCAGGTTGGCGTCAGCCACCCACCTTGTCTGTATAGTTGCAAAGACACAAGGTCACTTGTGGGCAGCCAATGCCCAAGGAATGGGTGGCCAGAAGAGCAATGGCAGAGCCACTAAGCCAAGCCAGCCAGCCTTTCTCCCCACGTGGACCTGCGGACGGACGCACGAGGGGCTCTCTCCCCTGAATGTGTGACATACACCATGGCACCACCATTGAGGCTCTGGAGGCCATTTCTTTGGCTTTTGCTCTTTCATTCTGTCCAGTGAGCGGCCACCACCCATACCTCCAGGGTGCCCTTGGAGAAGTCCTTCCAAGGATGGCGTGATATGCAGCGGCCACTGTGATGGGAGGGGACTGGCTTTGTCTTGTGTTTTTCACACTACAGCTTTCAAAGCCCTGTGCTGTATTTGAGTCGCTTCTCTGAAAATCTAAGAATATCAGTCACTTTTTAGTAATGGTTTCCTCGAGGGAGTAAGCAGTGGGGCTTACTTAAAAATCTTACTTAAAAAACTTAAATCTTTTATATTCTTAAAAAAGATTTAAGAATACACACCGGGAAAGAATTACAAAGAAAATAAGAAAATGTAAGCCGCTGGGAACCTGGATAATGACATATAATAGAATTCTTTGCATTACATATTCTTTGATATATATATATTTTTTTTTTTTTTGAGACGGGGTAGGTCTGGATTTCCCAACCCTCATGCATCCCGAGGACAGGGATCATCCGTGTGTGCCACCATGCTTAAATCTTTGTTTTTTTCCTGCAGTTTTTCTACAAGTTTGAAATTATGTTGGAGTAAAGTTCCCAGAATGGCAGAAAATGATGAAAGGCATGTGACTCTTGAGTAAGACTGAAGGTGGGTAATTCCAGTAAAGCTTACACGGGAGTTCCCTCCGAATCCCAACGATGTCCAGGTGGCAGGTGTCATTCTTGGTCCTAGAGTGCAAATAGAATAAACCATAGGCTAAGCGGGAAGCGTGCGTGCTCACCCCGGCTCGTTCTGAAACCTAAAACTGAGCACAGCCTTGGAGCTTTCTTTGCACGGAGGTGCGTGATTATAGGGCGACTTTTTCTTTCAGAGCACAGCAGGGTCCATCCACCAGAAGGCAGGATTCTGTTCTTAGACACTGGGCTGTAAAATTTGTTTCCAGTGAATAATCTGAGCCCTTTCTCGAAATTTACAGAGTGGTGCAACCATCACCCCAATCTGCTTTTAAATATTTCCAACCCTCCAGCAGGGTCCCTTGCAGTAAATCCCTGTTCCCTTTTGCCTGTCCTAGACATTTTATAAGAGGGGGGTCTTGCACCATGTCATCCTTCTCCTCTGGCTTCTTTCACTTAACAGAATAATTTTGGGGTCTGTCACCCCTGTGTTTTCTGGGACTTTCCCCTTGGCTGAAGAAGTTATTCAGACAGTAAGCAAATACCCCACGTTTGCTTTTAGGAAAAGACGAGTCAGCCTTGAAGGCACGGTGACAGTCTCACAGTCGAGTCTGCACCGAAAGGGATTCAGTCTGGGGACTTCTTTTGTCCAGAAGGTACATCCTTCCGAAAAGCAAAGCAAACCCCAAACCATTCTCTGCAACTCTTGCCTGAATCCGGGAGGTGTCTTTGTGCTGACTTGTCGGTGACACCGCAAAGACTTTCAGAGACCTGACACAGAAGGAAGAGATGACACAGAAGACACGAGCCTTTAGGGAGGAGAGAAGGTAGGGCGATGACAAGACGTCGAGGGCAGTGGCCGCTGTGTCCCCTGAGTGGCCGTCGTCTTCCATCAGCAGTGCTGGAGGTCTCACTTCCCAGGATTTCTGATCTTTTGTCAATTTTATGAACTTTGGTATTTTTTCTGCTCCCTCTGGGTTGTGTCTTTGCAGACGTCTTGTGGGTCCTTTGGGTTTTCTCCTCTTTGAAATAGCAGATTTCTGGTCTCTGCCCTGTATTCTCCCCAGTCATTTGTAATTTTTGTATTGATTTGTGGTGGTTTTTTTTTTATGTAGCCTGGATAATAGCTGTTACTTTATTTTATTTGTGGTGTTTTTTGCCATTCTATGATTTGTGTTTTTGCTTTTGCCTTAATAAAAAAGGTTGACATGACTTAAAAAAAAAAAGGAGGTGACAGACTCAGATAGGTCACAGGAGCTTTAGGGGATCCTAGCTTTTCTGGAAATTGTATTTGTTACACAGAATTATAAACCCTTTCAAATATGAGCGCTTGTGAGCAAAAAACAAGCATTTATTTCTGACAAGCTATAAAGTGATGGGCTTGATCTCTCTGTGATAAAAACCCATAGGGCTGGCGGAGTGGCTCAAGCAGTAAGAGCGCCCACTTGGCAAGCGTGAAGCCCTGAGTTCAAACCCCAGGGCCACCAAAAAAAAACAAACCCTAAAAGGGAGTATCTGACACCAGACACAAGAATCAAAGAATCTCTGAATACTTTATTCCAAGAAAACTTGAGTGACCCAAAGGAGACATCTCGATAGTGTCAGTGGCACCTAACGTGAGTTACGAGTGACGCCAAAACAGCACAACTTGGTTGTATGAGACTATTAGTCTCAGGAAATATTATAGTTCATATAAATGTGTTATACAAAAAAAAAGAGCTTACTTCCTATCATTCTTCAATTCAGAACATCAGGTTTACTAGAAAATAGAAGAAAACACATGGGGTCTGCAGCCTGCTGGCTACAGCTTTGAAAATGATTTGCAGTGTGCACACATACATAAAAGTGTGATTTTTACTTTTCTGGGAACGCTTATTGTGCTGTGGGCAGAAGTCAGAGCAGAAACCTCCCGCCAGCGTTTGTTGCAACCACTGCCATTGAGCTAGAGGTGGGGACACAGCCACTGCCGTCCTGCAGACCCTTCCCTGTCACACGCGGGCTCCCGCTTTGTCTTTCTGGATTTCTCTTTCAACTTCCAGGGTCTTGTCTTCCATGTTAACAATGAGACCTACACTTTGTGGTCACCCTCTCCACAGGTGCTCTCTGGTGGCTCCCTGTGTCTCTGTCACCTTTTGGGACCCAGTTACTTAGTCTGTCAAGGCATCTTTCACAGGTCCACTTGCGGCCATGCTTGTGTCTTAGGCAATCTGTCCCTAGGTCTTGGTGTGATTTTTTTTAAAATGAGATTAAAAAAAAAAAAATCCTGTACAGACTCTTCTGTGGTCTAGATATCAACATAAAAAAGCTATTTTCCCAAATCTTATTTGGTAGAAAAAGGTTTTGGTAAAAATAAATGCTATGCAGGGAGGGTGTTGGTGGTGGTGGGCTCGTGAATATTACCCCTGCACAAAGATTTTTTCCAAGGGAAATGCATGCATTTGAAATAAGAAGAATCACGAGCTCATTTGCAAATGCCTTGTTACCATTTTTGCTCCGGTACAAAAGTACAGACTTGGAAATGGTTTTACATCCGTTAACACCTGCATCCAAAGTTTATGAGTCTGAAATATGTGGAAAAAAAAAAAAAAGACAAACCAGGGAAAATTGGACGCTAAGATCCCCAGGCTGCAAGTTGAAGGGATTCCATCCTAAAAGAGCTTTTAGGATGACACAGAGTCCACCCTCTGAAAAGCACAGTCATGCCGGTTTTTAGTAAGGGTCACCTTTCTAGAGCCTTTCCAGAAAGTCCTAATCTTGTCAGTTCTCATCGAGACAGCGCGGGGTCTTAGCTCAGGCGAGTTTCGTCATGAAGTATCAAGAATTACCCAGAAATAGAGGTCGAGGAGGAAAAGGTGTATCCCCAAACCTGTCCTCAAGCTGTGCCACTGCTGTGCCACTGGACCCTGTGGTACCAGGAACGTGGAGGACAAGGCGAGGCTAGAGGATCAAGCTTACCTGGCCGTGTGTGTTTCGAGACTCGGTTATGGGGTGTGTACAAGTTGGAACACTTCCTTGGGGAACTGAGTCAGTCGTCGTTAGGGGTGACCCTCTATTCTCATGGTTTCGCCTTAAACTCTGAGTTGTCTGGTAGAAAAATATTTGTAACAACTTTCTCTGAGTTGGTACAGTGTTAGTTTTTGACTTTTCCAATCTTTCTGTGGCTTTCCTTTCACATCTCATAACTACTGTATTATTAGGGCAGGAGATGAACACAAGTCAAGAACAGCAGAGATAAAGGGCCAGGCATGGTGGTTCCTGCTTGTAATCCCAGCCACATGGGAGGCAGAGATGGGAGAATCACAATCTGAGGCTGGCTTGGGCCAAAGTGCAAGAACCTTCCTGAAAAATGACTAAAGTAAAAAGGACCGGTGGACATGGAGCCCTGAGTTCAAACTCCAGTACTGCCAACAACAGCAATGAGAGAGAGAGAGACAAAGAGAGAGAGAGAGAGAGAGAGATGAAAAGAAGGAGCACTATAACATAGTACTTCTGCATCTGCATCTGTGAATAAAGAAAATTTAAAACAGAGAAAAGAAAGTCTTCTTCAGCTGGACACCCCATAGACAAAGTCAAATAGCTATCATCAAACACAGAGCAAATAGTTATGATTTATGTAGAAAAAGGGTATTAATTCCCTTTTGCCACATGTGAGTGGGTGTTGGTGGCTCATGCCTGTAATCCCAGCTATTTAGATTAATGGCACCACAGCTTTCCTTAGATCAGGAGGATCAAGGTTCAAGAACAGCCCAGGCAAATAGTTTGTGAGACCCCCCCATCTCCAAAGTGACCAGAGCAAAATGGACTGAGGTGTGGCTTAAGCTATAGAGCGCCTGCTTTGCAAGTGCAAAGCCCTGAGTTCAAATCCCAGTCCCACCAAAAGAAAGAAAGAGTACATAGGTGAACAATGCCTGTAACTTGGTAAGAAAATACAACCCATAAGACAAAAAAAAAAAAAGAGAGAGAAAGGATTCAGACAGAAAATGGAAATGACTAATAAATGTATTTAAGGTACACAACTTCATCACCCATCCAGGAAAATGCAAATTAAAGTGAGTTTTTATTTTCATCTATTCAGCCAGGAACTATTTCAAAATAAATAGCCTTCCATGTTGATGAGATCACCGGGAGAACCTTTTCTCTCTAAATTCAACCAAAGCCTTATTTGCAGGGAGCTCTGCCAACTCTTTCTAAATTGCAGACACCTTCTGAGTCGAAAACCCCACTTCTTGGTGTCTACCCAAGAGAAACAGCCGCACGTGCGCGAAAGGTAGAAACCAAACTGTTCCCTGGGGTATTTTAGGGAATCCTTAAAAAATAACCCTGAATTTCCACTGGTGGAGCACTAATTAAAACTTCAATAATCCAATTTAGGGAGTATTAAGTAACAATTTTTTTTTTTTTGGCAGCACTGGGGTTTGAACTCAGGGCCTTCACTTTGAGCCACTCCACCAGGTCTTTTTTCGTGATGGGTTTTTTCCAAGATAGGGTCTGGTGAACTATTTGCCTGGGCTGGCTTTGAACCGCGATCCTCCTGAGTAGCTGGGATTACAGGTGTGAGCCACAGTGCCTGGTGACATTACTTTTTAATGTCTTCCTTCCTTCTCTTTTTGACCAGTTTCTGGTGAGTTTCCTTATGGGAAGTTCACATAAGGTTCTCCTTTCCATGCATACTAAATAAATTCCTTGCAATCCCAAATGAGTTCAGGTTTTCCTACGCCATTAAAGTAGTTGTTTTTGAAAAGAGGCACCCGTGCATTTGACTAACGGGTGAGCTTCTCGTATGGTTTGGTCTCCATGTTTTAGATTAATGGCACCACAGCTTTCAGTGCAGGGACAAACAGCACGAAGAAAATGTCTTGGCTGAAATTGTGCCAAGGAAACAAAAGTCAACTGGAGTCATTGCCTCTAATGTGGACCGAGCCGCTGAGCTGACAACGGTCAGCAAGTCTCTTCTGTCACCAAAGATCCCCTTACTGAACGAGAGGGGAGACAGCACCACAGGCAGAGGTGACGGAAACTCCTGGATCCACCTTCGTGCTATGGTGCAGCTCGCCCCTCCCAGGATGCAAAGATTTGCTTGTTTGTTTACGTACTTATTTGTTTTTCATTCATTTATCTGTTCGCTTATTCACTTTATTCATTCCTATATCTTTTCATCCTCCCTTCCCTCCTTCCCTCCTTCCTTCCTGCCTTTCTCCCTCTTTCTTTCTGTCTCTGTCTGTTTATTTCTGTCTCTGTCTCTGTCTCTCTCTTTTCTCTCTGCCTCTCTTTCTCTGTCTCTTTTTTCTCTCTCTGTCTCTGACTCTTTTCTCTCTGTCTTACTCTGTCTCTGTTTCTCTCTGTCTCTTTTCTCTGTCTGTCTGTAGCTGTCTCTGTCTCTTTTTTCTCTCTCTCTGTCTCTCTGTTTCTGTCTCTTTTCTCTGTCTCTCTCTTTTCTTTCTCTCTCTCTGTCTCTATTCTCTCTCTGTCTCTCTGTCTCTTTTCTCTCCTCTGTCTCTTGTCTCTCTTTGTCTCTGTCTCTTTTTTCTCTCTCTCTGCCCCTTTTCTCTATCTCTCTGTCTCTCTCTGTTTCTTTTCACTCTCTGTCTCTGTCTCTCCCTCTGTCTCTTTTCTTTCTCTCTCTGTCCCTTTTCTCTATCTTGCTGTCTCTTTTCTCTCTGTCTCTCTCTGTCTGTCTGTCTCTCTGTCTCTTTTCTCTGTCTCTGTCTCTTTTCTTTCTCTCTGTCCCTTTTCTCTATCTCTCTGTCTCTTTTCTCTCTGTCTCTCTCTGTCTCTCTGTCTGTCTCTCTCTGTTTCTTTTTGCTCTCTGTCTCTCCCTCTGTCTCTTTTCTCTCTCTGTCTCTCTGTCTCTCTCTCTCTATCTGTCCCACAGCTCCTGGCTAGGTATTGCAAGCCCAGGATAGTTCGATCCCACAGAAAGTGTCCTGGACTGTTTGCCGCAGAACCATTAACAGGTGGCTTTTCACTTCCCCTGCAGGAAATTAAACTCAGATATTCCAGAGAAGGACAGAGAAACCCACACCAGAATAATCCCCCCTTGTTCTCACCAAGGGGCTCGAAGAGGCCTGGGAGGGACATTTATTAACCCAGTGTCCCTAACTTCTGTTTCTCCTCTGTCACCTGTCACCAAGTTGTCTCACGTTTGGGTCCCATCTAGTTCTGAGTGTCTCCTGGTGGCTCCTATCCGGGGACCGAATGTGTCTTCCAGGGTCGTTCAGGGGTGACTTGCACACGTGGTTTCTTGAGAGTGCAGGTGACTTTGCAAGTATTTTAGCAATCTTGATTTTCACGAGCTGTATTCATTGAGGAGCTCTGAGTAGTGTTTTCTGAACTACAAAAGAAAGGGTTGGACTTACAGATTTCTAAAATGCCTGCTGAGACAGCAGTATAAAGGTGACAAAACTAAGCCACCAGGTGAAAGGAAATGCCAGGCCCTTCTGACAGTCATTGCCACTGCTGCTGACAACTCGAACACAGATCTCACAGGATGGGCAAATGCAGCTTCGTAGCAGCAGGAGGTAAAGGTTGATCTGGATGGTTGCAGTAAAGAGACGCTGAGGACCAAGCAAGGTCAAGGCCCCACTCGAGGGGGACTGGGGGATGCAGAGGCTGGTGGCAGGAGGCCACCACCATCTCCCCTGGGACTGCAGGGACCTGGGAGGAAAGGAAGCTATTGATTCTGGATTGTTTGTGTCCTGGCAAAGTCAACAATTGAAGATGCTGGGCCAGGAGTTGAGAGCAAAGCCAGCTCAGAGTTGATCGAAAGGACAGCAAAGCTCCCTGACAGGTGGGACTTAGTGACAGAGCTAAGCCAAGGGACGGCTGGGGTCCAGGAGGTGACACAGGACACTGAGCGGCTGAGGTCCAGCTATTCCACCTTGAGCTAAATTTGTGATTGGTCGACACTGAGTCAGCTTCTCATCAAATCCGACCACCTGTCCCCCTCCTTTATCAAACTGGACATTTCTGGAAGGTCCAGCTCATCCTGGGGTTGGGGCCCACCAGACACATCTTGCAGCTGCATTTTGTCATTTTGGTGAGAGGTTTGTGATTTCTCTGAGACGCCACCCCTTTGCCATGTCTGGTTCTAGAGTGTCTCTCTCATCCCAAATGGAGTCACCTCTGTCATTGCTGCCCTGACACCACTGGAACCCACTGGAAGTCAGAGGGCTGGAAAGTAGCCACAGAGGGGCACACACATTTCGAGACATGGCTCCTGATGGAGAGGAAACGGGAAGAATCCACCCCGTCCCCACTCCAGCCTCCTGCTCTGCACAACCTTTCCTAGTGGGTCAATCCAACCAGATCCAGCCATGAACGAGTCAGTGACAAGGGAGCTATGACAGAGAAAGGCCTGGGACAGCCTGGGGATGGGGTGGGGTGTGGAGGACAGTGGAGGTGACCCTATGGGGATCGCCCGCTTTGGAGGGACCGTTCTCAGGTGTCACACCATGCACACATGGGATCACAGCCGACCGCCAAGTAGGAGCACGGTCCTTGCTCTGTTTTTTACATGAGGGCCTTGAAAATAATTCAGAATTGGAAAAACACTGCGCAAATCAAACCTTGTGCAAAGATCACTGATGAGTGCTTTATTTATTTTTTTTTATTTAAAAAAAATCTGCCTTGTTCCAAAAATGTGCTTCAGGGAGCCTTGTATTTTTGTCATACTCGTTCGATTTTCTCTAGAGAAACTTTGCTTCTTTTTCCGTTCTTCTTCACACCGACTTTATCGATTCAAGAACATTTTTCTTACCGTTAGGGAAGGAAGAGGAGAATATTTTCAAAGAGCAGCAGTTACACCATCTTTTTCCAGGCTACACCGAGAAGCCAGAAGTTGGTTTGAGACAACTGTAAGTTGTATACTTTTATAAAATTATAAAATCCTTTCTTAAAGCATCCTAAAAACTAAAGGATGAAAGGAACTCTTTCCTATCTGTACAGTCTAGAGAGATTTTTGCCACCTCTCATCAACAGCACATCTGTGTCTTTATATTTTGGCAACCTCTGGCTGATCCTAAATTTCTCTGAATGAGATAGGCGTCTCATGCCCAGTTTCCTTTTTGCTTTGCTTCTGTTCAATTCGGGCCACTGGGTGGAGGAGGTGGAAAGGTCTGAGAGTTCTTTGATGGCAGACAAAGAATGATTCAGAGGAGAGCTTGACTGTCAGGGTTTTCCTGGGGTCAGGGCTGAGCTAATTGGGGAAACTCAGAACTCTGGCTCTTTATAAAAAGGCTTTTTAAGCACCCTCCCTGCCTAGGCTGGTCATTCTCAGAAGACCTCGTCCAGTGCCATGCTTTTGGGGTGACAGCTTTGTGCAAGTCCAATACGTCCTCCAGCCAAGCAGACAAGTGACCACAGGATCAGGCAGGTGTCAAAACTCCTGTGCTGGACTGTGAATGTCAGGGTGACTTCTAGCCCTGGGACCAGGCTTTCTCAGGTGTGTCCCAACACCTATAAATCAGGGCTGGCTCCCCGAGGAGAGAAATCCGCTGTTAAAGTAGCGCATTCACACCAATGCAAGTTCACTTGGAACCACACCACCTTCTTTTCAGAGAAGCATTCAAGAATTACATCCCAAACCTCAGTAGTCGTGTGGAGATTATTATGACGAGGACATGGGGAGTCCCCAAGCTCTACTTCCTCCCGTGGTGCCTGTGAATACGCGCCAGGGTTTTCCTTTTGTGCATTTTCATAGGATTCTCATTGTATCAGTGAGAGGTTGTTGGAAAAGCAAAAAGGTTTAGGGTCAGAACACGTGCATTTCAAGGGTGAGATGCTGACCCATGGCAAGTCACCTCGCTGTCACCAACCAGTGGACCCTTGATCTCCATGAGAGGAGTGAGACCGAGACACTCAGATGCAGGAGTAAAAGATTCCTTCTAATGCTGGGGCACAAAGAAGACCACATGGAAGAGACCGCCCCAGACCAAGTGGTACCCTGCTTTTCCAGCCCTCCCTCGGCCAGCAGCCCAGTCCTCTGTTGTCCTCACATGGAGAGGACAGGGAAAGGCAGTGCCCCTGTGGCACCTCGTCCTGCTTCTCTATATGTCCTGTGCTTTCTCCTCCCACGTGTGGCTTCCTGTGACGACAGAGCCAAGGTCACCTTTGGGCAAGACCCCTTCTCAGCAGAGCGGGGGCTCAACTTCAGGAAACCTTACCTCTCCAACCCTTCTGCACTCGTTCATTGCCTCTTCTTGGCTTTGCCTTTTTGTAGAAGAAAGTCATTCGATGAGTAGCGACTCGGTCAGACTCAAGCATGGATGGGCATGGGAGTCTAGAGACATCCTCACCCACGCTGCAAAGAATGTGACATGGTAGGAAGGAAGCCATCATGTCACATGAACTTATTCCCAGCCCCCAAACCGTCACAGATGCATCATTCTTTGGGAGCTAAAGTCCAGATGCCCAGTCCAAGATCTCTCTCCGGCCACGCCTGGCCTGCCCTCCACAGCTGGACCACAGCAACTCCTCTGGTCACCCGCCCGCTCCCTGCCTCTCCATCACCCCATCTTTTCATAATCCCGCGTTTCTCCTGCCACACCAAGACTTCCAGTTCTCCTCAACCCCCGATTCCTAAAATCCCCAGCCCAGCTGCCGCGGGCTTCCGTGAAGGGAGGGAGGGGGAGCTGGCACCACTGAGGACCAAGAATGGCACACTTGTCACCTTGTTCTGTGCTTCAACTTGTCATCACCGCGTTTTACTTACGAGAAAACTGGCCAAGCACCTTGACCAACTAACCTGAGAACCACTCGACCAAGGTCACGTGGCACCGAGTGACTTGTTTCGGGCTCAAATTCAGGTCCCTGTGGCACAATGGGTTTTTTTAGGTGGCTTGTAACCCTTCTATAAGGAACCTGCGAATAAACAGGACTTTATGTTCTGACAGACATTGAGAGGTGTTGAAAATCTTTCCAATATTAAATGCTTGATTTTTAATATTTTTTAATATTACATTTGATTTTTAATATATTTTAATATATTAAATATTAAAAATAAATAAATATTAAATTAAATATAAATAAATATTAAATAGTAAACATTATCCTATATATTTTAATATATTTTTAATAATTATACATATTTATATATAAATATATTTTTAATATTTTAAATATTATATTTGATTTTTAATATTTTAAATATTAAATATCAATATAAATAAATATTAAATTAAATATAAATAAATAAATATTGAATATAAATATATCAAATATTAAACATTATATATTATATATTTTAATATATTTTTAAGAATATATAAATATATATTTAATACTTTTAATATTTTAATATTATATTTGATTTTTAATATATTAAATATTAAATATAAATAAAATATTAAATTAAATATAAATAAATGAATATTAAATATAAATATATTAAATATTATTATATATTTTAATATATTTGATTTTTAATATTTTTAATTTTTTTTAGGATTTATTCTTGTACGGGGAGATTCACTGCGACAATTCCAATTAGGCTTATATTGTACCTTGGTTAGATCGCCTCCATCTTCTCTCCCCCTCAACCCTCTCCCCATCCCACTTGAGCAATGGCAAGAGGTTTCTTTGTTCTGTTTTGTATGAGCATATGAAGTCCATCCGCCATATTCCCTCCCCTTCATCTCCTTCCTTCACGCCCCCCCCACGCTATATCTACTTCACAGTCCTGTCTTCCACTATTAATATTTAAGTCAAAGTTCAGAGAGTTTTCTTGATGTGTCCCCATTGTGGGTCCACCTTACTTTGGTCCACTCAGTCCCTTCTGTTGCTCTCCCTTACCCCTTTACCACCCACCTCCCTTTTCAACAGCTTTCAATACACACCCTTCTATCCTCTTCCTTCACAGATGTGATGTTTTAGGATATTACTGAGGCTCTACCATTCTCTTTTCCTTTCCCTCTTTCCCTGAGTTCCGGGAAGTAGTTCCACTGTTACAAACATGTTCTACATCTGAGTTTGTATATGATCACCGTTGTTTTTGTGTGTACACCAACATCAGACACTTAGTCAATTGATTGCTATCTAAATACATCAACAAACATAGGTGCCTGAGTAGAGCACTCAGGCAGTTTCTTCTCTTTTTTAATAAGTAGGGAATTTGGGAGTGTTTTTCTAAAGCTGTATAATGGAGGGATAGTTAACTTGTTCCTATTTAGGTCTGCTAGCGAGTCATTGCACCCACTTGGCATGGTATGAGAGTTACAGTTCACAGAAGGAAATTCCACTCTATTTTATGGCTGACGTAACTTTCTTGGAATTTGATTGCCTATGCGTGATTTTAACGCCACACCTGGTGTCGGCCCCCCTCCACTGGCACGGGCGGCAAAAGGCCTTCCTTCACCATGAGGGGAAACGGCCTCGTGGAACCTGGTGTGAGAAACTCAACTCCAGCTCCAGACGAACGAATGTCACCTAACCCTGCCACTCTGCAGGACACCTTAGCCACCGTAGGTGATGATGACTCATTGCAAGGCTAATGATGTCATCTGTCACCACAGGGACAGCAAAACATTTTCCACTGTTATGACTCACCCTTGTTCAATTAATAGGGGTTGTAAGAAAATACACAGGGAAGGCAGAGGCCGTCCCTACAGGCCACCCAATGACCAAAGCTGTCCCATGCCAGTTTATCGTTGGACAGGAAAAGGGCCCCCGAGGCTCTCGTGCTGAGGCTTGGGTTCTCATACAGCAGTGTCCAGAGATGGGGACTTTGGAAGGTGCTGGATCATAAGGGGCTCGACCCCATCAGTGGATTAATCCGTGCAGGGGTTTGTCACCTGTGGGAGGTGATGGAGTCTTCAGGGGGCAAGTACAAAAGTAGGTCACTGGGAATATGGGAATATGTCCTGATTTCTCCTGTCCTCTCCCTTCCCCTGCTCTTCCTTTCCATTCCCTTCCCTCTTACCTCCCCTTCCCTTCCCCTTCCTTCCCTCCCTCCTCCCTCCCTTATTCCTTCCTTCCCTCCCTCCTTCCTCCTTCCCTCCTTTTCTCCCTCCCTTTACTCCCTTCTTCCCTCCCTCCCTCCCTTCCTCCCTTTCCTCCTTCCTCCCCTTCCTCCTTCCTTCCTTCCTCCCTTTCCTCCTCCCTCCCTCCCTTCCTCCCTTTCCTCTTCCTCCCTCCCTCCCTCCCTTCTTCCCTCCCTCCCTTCCTTCTTCCCTTCCTCCCTTTTCTTCTTCCTCCCCTTCCTCCTCCCTTCCTCCCTCCCTCCCTCCCTTCCTCCCTTTCTTTCCTTTCCTTCCTTCCTCCGTTCCTCCCTTTCCTCCCTCATTCCTTCCTTCCTTCCTCCCTTTCCTCCTTCCTCCCTCCCTCCCTTTCTTCCTCCTTCCCTCCCTCCCTCCCTCCCTCCCTCCTTTCCTCCCTCCCTCCCTTTCCTCCTTCCTCCTCCCTCCCTCCCTCCTTCCTGGCTGCCATGATGCCAGCAGCCTCCCGCACCACGGGTCCTGTCTCTCCACAGTGCACAGCCATGGCGCAAGGTGACCGTGGGCTGGAACCTGTGAAGCAGGTGACAACATGGAGCTCTCCTCCTTGGCAGTTGCCCTCCACACGCTCTGGCAGGCGCAAAGCTGGGCTGCAGGGGAGTTCTTTACGCCCCACGAGCCAGTCCCTTACCTACAGAGCCACATTTCTTCCAGTGAGTCCCATTGACCCCCGCTCCCCTTGGGTTGGAGATCAGTGGCACGGAGCTGCTTGCCCACGTTTAGATCCATCTTTCTACTTTCTTATTCTCAATATATTCTATATTCGGTTTCTCGCCATTGCGTTGCTTGGAAATTTCAAGGGTCTGAACTTGATGTTTGGTTTGCGTGATTCTTATTTGTTCTGCCCGGGCTTCTTCCCTTTGGTGGTTCTGAGCTCGGACTTAGTGGGTCTGGTTGTAGGTCTCCTGTTATTAGTGTTACTATTTTGAGGAGGGAGGGTTTGAACCTTACCGTGCTCAGGGGAGCCAAAGAACCCCCTTCTGCTTCCTTCTTGTTCCTTCTTGCCCTGCACTGTGGCCCCTTACTCTGCCTCGGCCTCCAGTCGCAGCGTTTCAAAGCAATCACGAGCTCCCGAATCTGTGGTCCTGTCGCCCAGAGGCTTCGTGGATGCGTCCACCGTAACCGCCAGCCGGCAGAGCTGACTTTCTCCTGGGTCTAGCCTGAGAACTTGACGGGAAGCCCCGCCGGTCGCTATGGTGGTGACCGTGAGTTTTAAGAGACGGATTTTGAAGGTTACCTTCCGTCCTTCCGTGGACTCCACACTTCTTGGGTGAATGTCCAGGGAACCACGCCGTGGTCATTTCTGCATCTTTCTTTCGGTAGATTTTGTAATAAAGGTGGTGTGCATCAAAACCCACCCGCACTTTCTCATCTTCAGGGCCGTGGGGCCTGAACCACCACCCTCCTTCGAGGATCTCAGTGTCGGGACACGCTGCAATGTCATGTCCATTTTAGAAAGAAGGACGTACCGTGATCTGACCATGACCATGACAAAGGGACACATTTATTTCTGCAGATCCTCACCTCGAAGCAAGCACAACCCTGCTCACTAACTGAAGGAGTCAAAAGATCTCTGGGAAGCCTGATTTTAAAGCTTCTCGAGCCCGCCATGGAGGAAATGTAAGTTTCTTGCCTTTTCGAGACCATCTCTCTGCTCTGGGTTTGTATTTGTTTTCCACGGAGGTCGAGCACAGAACCACGGACAGCGTGGCTTAAGGAACAGATTCGTTTCCCACTTTCATGGGAAAGTTCCCAATCAACAGTTTCCGTCCCTGGAGGCTCTGAGGGACAATGTGACCCACGTCCCTCTGCTAGGTCCTGGCGTTTATAAGCAACCCCTGGCATCTCTTGGCTTGTAGACATGTCACTTCTGTCTTTGTCTTCGTGTGACATTCTTGTCCCTGTGTCTTCATCTCCCCACGGCCTTCTGGTAAATGTGCTCAGTGGATGAGAGCCCACCTCAATCCATATGGCATCACAGTTAAATTGCCAAGATCTTATTTCTAAATCACGTCACACTGTGACAATCCAGATGGACACAGATGTTGAAAGAGCACTCTTCAACCCTGTACAGTCCAGGAGTGTGGTTTGGACAGGCTCAGAAAGAGGCACCACCAGGCCAGGCCCCTCGTCTCGGTACTGCCATCCAGTGAGTGGAAGAGGAAGGTGTAGGCTGGAGGTTCAAGACCCAGGGGCTCCTAGATGTGGAGCCTGGGTGCAGAGACCCTCAGAGAGGAAGATCGTCAAAGAGCATCCTTGGCTGTTAGACTTTATGGACTCTGTTCTATATATATGTGAATTATACCATCAAAAAGCACTGAAAGGGTTAAATCTCCATTCTCCATCTCTCACTTTGCCCAGAGAACAAAAAGGAGGCTTTTTATTTTTATTTATTTTTTTTCTTTTATTATTCATATGTGCATACAAGGCTTGGTTCATTTCTCCCCCCTGCCCCCACCCCCTCCCTTACCACCCACTCCGCCCCCTCCGTCTCCCCCCCTCAATACCCAGCAGAAACTATTTTGCCCTTATCTCTAATTTTGTTGTAGAGAGAGTATCAGCAATAATAGGAAGGAACAAGGGTTTTTGCTGGTTGAGATAAGGATAGCTATACAGGGCATTGACTCACATTGATTTCCTGTGCGTGGGTGTTACCTTCTAGGTTAATTCTTTTTGATCTCACCTTTTCTCTAGTTCCTGGTCCCCTTTTCCTATTGGCCTCAGTTGCTTTTAAGGTATCTGCTTTAGTTTCTCTGCGTTGAGGGCAACAAATGCTAGCTAATTTTTTAGGTGTCTTACCTATCCTCACCCCTCCCTTGTGTGCTCTCGCTTTTATCATGTGCTCAAAGTCCAATCCCCTTGTTGTGTTTGCCCTTGATCTAATGTCCACATATGAGGGAGAACATACAATTTTTGGTCTTTTGGGCCAGGCTAACCTCACTCAGAATGATGTTCTCCAATTCCATCCATTTACCAGCGAATGATAACATTTCGTTCTTCTTCAAGGCTGCATACAATTCCATTGTGTATAGATACCACATTTTCTTGATCCATTCGTCAGTGCTGGGGCATCTTGGCTGTTTCCATAACTTGGCTATTGTGAATAGTGCCGCAATAAACATGGGTGTGCAGGTGCCTCTGGAGTCACCTGTGTCACAGTCTTTTGGGTAAATCCCCAAGAGTGGTATTGCTGGATCAAATGGTAGATCGATGTCCAGCTTTTTAAGTAGCCTCCAAATTTTTTTCCCGAGTGGTTGTGCTAGTCTACATTCCCACCAACAGTGTAAGAGGGTTCAAAAGGAGGCTTTTTATAAAAATCCTCCTAGCTGCACACCTTCCACACTACAAACCAGTTTTCGCTTTAGCCACGTAGACCTGTTTTCCGTGGGGCTTTGTTGCAATGAGGTAAAGCAGAAAAATGAGCCTGATTCAGACACAAAGGAAAGGTGGAGTGAGGAAGAGGTTGTGTCTTGGTAATTGATTACAATATGTCCTTTTTCTTTTCTTTTTTTTTTTTTTTCACTAATGCCTTGTTTTAGGAAGTAAGTCCCAACTACCAGGTGGATTTTGGAGGAGTTGTTGGCTATGTGTGAGAATTGAAAAACTATGAATTAATTCTAGTAACATAAGAGGTCCCTTGTGGCCACTGTCTGTCTTGACAGATCAGAAGAAGGGAGACATTTCCTTTTGCTCACTAAACATCCTGACTTGAAATCTTTGCTCCCTAGGTGTAACAGGTTCGTCAAACCGGTTCTCCCTCTGAGAGGTCTCTGCCGAAATGTCCTTTAAATCAGTTTCAACGCGAGTCGGCTCAACGTTCTCGTCCACTGTGGCTTTAATTCTGCAGAGGTAATCAGTTAGCTTTCCACTCAAGTTCTACTTTTGTCTGTGGCTTTAAAAAGTGTCATCAAAGCCACCAGTGACCATAGACCAGCAAGGCAGGGAGCCCACAGAGGGAGGGGTGTCTGTCGGATTTAGGACTTCTCCTGTCGGGGGTCTGGGATGACCTTTCTGTGCAACTGGGCCCCGTTGTTGCTTCTTGGGTTTTGCAAGTTCTCAAAGTCGAAGAATGAGAGAAGAGACACAAACCGTCACCTGAACTTGGATGGGACAGAATGAGGCTGTCCGTCACTTTCTCAGTCCTAAGATCAATTTTAGTGTAAGTACTTTGTTTTTTGTTGTTGGTTGTGGGTAATATAATTTGCAATTTTTCTTAAAAGTAAAAATGTTGTATTTCTGGCTATTAAAATAATATATTCAAATTGTCAAAGATCCCAACAATTGTAGCCAAATAGAAAGTTCAAAACAACCCCAACCGGGGTTACCATTTTAGGGTATAGCCTTTTAGATTTTTTCTGTGCGGTACCTGTGTTACCAAAACTTACCTACCAGTTAGAGGATGGGGTCGTGCTATCCAGACAGGATATACCTGATTTTGATTTTTGGTTTTATTTTAAATCCAGCGTTCACTCCAATATCTGAACACAGACACTCAGAGTTGGAAGCAACCCTGCAGGATTCCTCTTGCACAATTGTACATGAAATTCATCCTCTTGGCAGACTTGTCATTTTTCTCTGCTGCAAACATGGCCCTTGCAACACGGTCTGTATTTTGTGCAACTTGAACCAACTGCTTGTTACCTGGTGCGTGTATTTTTTCGGGGGGCAGCGTTGGAGCTCAAACCCGGGACTTTACACCTGCTAGGCAAACACTCCACCACTCAGCTGCATCTTCAGCTCCTTGTAGCTTTAAAAATAAGTAAATGTAAACGCCTGCCATCCCCCAATGACCCATGACCTGCCGGTTCTGCAGAACCTGGCCTGATCCTTCAGAGGTCAACAGGAAGGGGTGTGGATATGGATACACTTCTACTGCCTATGGTTTCCTGAAGTGTTCTGCCTCCCCCTGCTTTCATGGATTAATCCATGGACGAGGTCAAAACCCTTATGATCCACCACCTTCCAAAAGCCGGATCTCTGGACACTGCTGTAAGCGGATCCAAGCCTTCAACACATGAGCCTCGGTCGGGGGCACCAGTGTGTGCACACACGCGCACACGCATGCACACGCATGCACACGCAAGCCACGTGCACTGCAACCAATGACCTGACAGAATCAACTGAAGGAAGGAAGGATTTACATTGCTCTTGGTTTCAGAGTCCATAGTGATGGGAGAGAGGCCCTACGTCTCCTACCGTGGTAGAACACCAACCGAAAGGGACAAGGGTAAGATAGAGCCCCAACGACATGACCCCCCCCTTTCCTCCAGCCAGGACCCGCCCCCTGCACTTCCACTGCCTGCCAATCATCTACTCAGATCTGTGATCCATCAATGGAGCTCTCATCTCATCCTGTCTGGTGACGCCACCATGGCCACTCCTGTGTGTGTGTTTTACTAAATCTCCTAGGTGTTGTCAAGCCAATCAAGTTGACAATCAAGTTTAACCCTCACACACGACCGGAGGCTTTTTTTGGAAAATGAAGTTTTCCTTCCCAATAGCTCTGATCAAACGCATCAAGATTTTAGCATCTCATGGTGCTTCCAGATTTGAGCATTTATCTTTGGAACATACATTTCAAATCCCAGTTCCAAAGGAGAAGAATTGTCCTAAAAGAAGCGGAAATAACAGACATTGTACAAAACACTGTGCCATTTTCATCTCTGCATGTAATTCACTTTGATCCCTCGCTTTCCTCCGTCCTTCCTTCCTCCTGGTCCCCCTCCTCCTCTCCAGGTTTTCCAGTGTTGGAGACGTTAATTTGTCATTCCATCAAGTCTTTCCATGATGACGTCAGAGGATGGGTCCAGGAGCACCATTTGGAATGATGTCACGTCCCTATAAAACTTGTGTTCATAAAGCTGTCCCATGACCGATTTGCTGAGTATCACCAACGTGAGCTGGCCCGCCATTTCTAGGTGGCGTCTGGGACCCACTTTAGTTTCTTTGAAAACTGTGACTGGATAAGGCAAGTGCTGGATGTGCTTCTTCCTTCTCCTTCCACTTCTGGTCTCTTCCCTGGTTCGACCCATCTCCCAATGGTTCTTTGATGGATTTGTGTATTTTATAATAAAAGTATCACAAATACTACTTATTGAGAATCCTAAATCTTAACATATTCTCAGTCATATCCGCTGCTAGCATTTAAATGCATTCCTTCCGTTTTTGTCTTTCCAATCTTTTTTTTTTTTTCTACATCTATATCTGCTTTTTGCTTGTTTTTGAAGACTGGTGTCATATTGTATTTAAAGTGGGTTTGTACCCTGCTTCTTTGATTGAAAGTCATATCATTAAATAAACTAGAGTACCTCCTCTTGATGGGCTATTTTATAATCACGCTTGTTAAAGGTGCAATCCTTCACTTTTATTAGGCTCTAGGTTTGTTTAAGTAAGACTGTAATGATGAAGGTAGGTAAACCTGAATGTGTTCCTGGAAGTTTCTGGAAACTGATAATATTTGCACAGAGGGATATACTGTGGTGTTACATGTGTGCTTACAATACATCTCAGTTAGATTTAACCCTTCATCCCCTTCCGTCTTCTTAGAACAGTTGTAAGGTCCCATTTTCACACATGAATACAAAATACATCCGCCATATTTACCCTCCTCCGCCCTTTCCTCATCCCCTCCACCTTCCCACCTTCATCAAAAAGTAATATACTTCTGATCAAAAACATCCAAAAAATACTGATTTGAACATTTTATGGGTGCCAAGTATGTCTTGCTGTTGTTAGGACAAATTGTGCCATAAAATACTACGGTGCTGGTGTCAAACTCCACAAAGATCACTGTCTGCCATGTGCCCACCTTACTCCTCTGTACTTCTCTCAAGAGGTCACCTACAGTGGCCCAAAGTGTCTCTACCATCCTTTGGCTGCTCTATGGCATTTGGTACTGTGACCACCTCTGCCCCATGTGGGGTGGCCTCCCTCTTTAGCGGGTTGCTTGGACTCTGTCCCCAAGAAGGACCTGTGATGTAGTGGACAGAGTCCATTTGCAATGCCACTGTGTGCCAGATGAGGCACTCAGCGTGTTAAAGAGTCTCCCTTTGTCAGAATGAGTCTATCGTCGACTTCACAGATATGTTATGAAGCTGGGGTTCACTCAACAACCATGCTCCATGACAGGAACTGTGCCACTGATGAAAGAAGGTGATGATCCATGGGAGCCATGTCCCCAACTCTTGGGGGAGAACCAGTATTAATCAAATAATCTTACGAAAAGAGGCACAGTTGCCTCTGCGATGGGTCTTGAAAGGGAAAACAAAATGGGGTGAGGGACTGCGATGGACTTCCCTGAAGAGAGGCGACTGAATTGAGAAAGTTGTGCTGAGGCAAGTGGACACCAGAAAATATTTGCAGAGAGCAAAGGTCCCAGGCGGGAGGGAACTGAGCAGGTGCCAGGGAGAGAAGGAGGAACCAAGGTAGCTGACACACAGGACAGGGGTGCTGGTGGCATTTAAGAGGTAGGTGCTAGGTCTCAGCTTGACATCTCTTTTCTGCTTCACCCTATTTGGCTCTAGCAGAGACTCACCCCCTTCCCACCAAAGAGAATTCCTGTTTCCCATGCCTGTACCAGGACACAAGGCCCAGTTCCTTGACTGCCCCTAGCAATGGACAATGGACAAGTCACAATGGAAAGGTCCCCCCACCCTTTACCAGGTCCTTCTCTCCTATAAAACCCCCAGTCTGTAAGCAGCAGTGTCCAGCTCTCTTCCTGGAGACCCCTCTGCAGGTTCCTTCTCCCAAACAAAGCTGTGCTGACATCGAGCTGTCTCCTCGTCTGTCTGTTTTTTCAGTATCACAGCAGGTGCGGACCAGAATCGGTAGAACTTGTGGGACCTTGTAGACGTGTCATAATTTGATATTTGATTCAGGAATGACTGGAGCCCTCTTAGCTCTGCCTGGTGGGCTGCCATGATTAGAACTGCATTCCCAGAGATGTCTCTGCTGCATCGTGGAGATGGGGACAAGGCCACAAGGCCACCATGGACTCAGGTGGCTGCTTCTTGGGTTTTCCTTGTACTGATGGCTCTTCCTTTCCTTCACTCCCAAATGTACCCCCATCCCTTATGGTTCTGGCCACTAGACTCTGACTTTTAGCCACCTGCTGGATGTAGCTATCTGCCCAATGGCTTAGAAACACAAGCACAGCCTTCTTGTCTCTGCCAGTGGAGCAGTGGGAAGTCCCCTCACTCTTTCCTCTATGTTGGTCTTCATGACCAATCAGTCACCATGGTACACACACATGTGGCAGGCAATGGACAACAATGGCACCTCCATAGGGACTTCCTGCACCATCTTGGTTCTCAGGCTTACTGGGATCCACTTCATCCCCCCACTGCTGCTGTTACCTGATCAATGTTCAATGGGTATCTCCAACGATGGCCCTTCCCTGATCAGCCTCCTGACACTTTTCCCACCACCCGACATTTGAGGCCAGTGGATTCCCTCACAGTCCTTTCTTCCTTTTCGTGGTCTGTAGATGTGCTGGCGTGTGGTTCCT
Organism: Castor canadensis; assembly: GCF_047511655.1. Classification (NCBI taxonomy): domain Eukaryota; kingdom Metazoa; phylum Chordata; class Mammalia; order Rodentia; family Castoridae; genus Castor; species Castor canadensis. Next base: position 126,434,885 of record NC_133398.1, read on the forward strand.
GGGGCCATTCTCCATTTATTCCCATCTGTTGGAATCCTATTTGTCATTTATGCTCAGCTGAAATGTCATTGCTTACAGGACACCGTCATGGACTCCTCCCACCTCATAAGAGGTCTCCTTCTCTGAGCTCCTGCAGCACCTCACCTGACTCTTACCCCGCTGGGATTTGTTCTGGGCACCGTAGGCTGTGATAGTCTCTCTGCAGAGATATTTTTCCCTGGAAATCTGGGACTACAGGTGACTGTCTTGTCCCTTCCTTCTAACTCTTATAACTGTGCCTTGTGAGTGGGAGACGTTCAAGAACTGATTGTGGAATCGGTGTGTCTTACGAATTGCAATAATAAGTTGCCACTGTGCCTAAATGATTCAGACTCATTCGCCTATGCTCTCTTGGTTGCATTTGGAAGGTTAGAGCAAATAATTGCTTGGCTATTCTCACCAGACAACTCCCTGAACTCTTTCTCCTCTCTGAGCACACAAATGTGAGGACGACATTTTTTGCACTGTGTGTTAGAAAGAGAAGAAAAGAGGCAAAGTGAACTCCTCCTACATTGCATTCTGGTTGGAAGCCCACGTAAATGCTTGCCCTATAAGAACAGCCATGTCTCCTGCCGTGAAAGCTTGGCTGTTTAGTCCTGGACCCCTCTCCGCCACTGGCTGCCCTCAGAAGACTATTAACCCCTGCACTGAGCCCGCAGACCAGATGTGGCTTTCTTAAGCAAATTATTGGTTTTTTCACCACATGTCGTTTATCCAGTTAAGTGTTTCCAGCTTTCCAGGGCATTCCACAGGAATAACATCACATTTTTCCCCCCAACCTGTTAATTAACATAATTATTTATCAGACCCAAACCACAGCTTGAGTTTGTTAAGTGGCTAAGCTCCAGTTTGATTCACTGGATGGAGCCCGAAGCTGCCGGAGAGATTAAAAAATAAATAAATAAAAATTTGGAGGTGCTGTGGGGAGGGGAGGTGGGAGGACGGGGATCACCTCCATCCCCCTTCTTGGCTCTTGGCTGTCATCATCCTGAGGTTGGCCACCGCCTCTAAGTGTGGGCTAGATTCAACCGATCACTTGTCACCAGGTCAACGTATTTCTTAGGCTACAGAGCCTGTCACATGACTTCTAAGTCCCCCCGCCCCCAGCTGTGATATTAAAAATCTGTCCTCATAGACTCCCAGGGTAAAACTGATGTTGCATCACCTCTACCCTGGTTTTTTTTTTTTTTTCTGTCATTCTCAAATCTCATGCACGTTGTTGGGGTCAGCAGACAGTTCTTCATTCTTCCCACCCCCAATCCTACCAGAAAGAATAACAGCACCCTGACGGATGGCAATGGAGAAACCGAAATCAAGACCCAGCTATCTTTCGATAAGCCGGGTTTGCAAAACCATAGGGCAGTGCTACCCTTCTCGCTGAACTTTTTTTGGAATTGGGAACTACGCTTATCATTCATAAAAATATGATGTGTGTATTTACTATGCTTTGTTAAGTGAATCAGAAAAAAAAGAAATCACTGATTGAGTTTCTAACCCGGCACAGGTCAATATTATCCACCGACACAAAAACTCCTCAGGAACCTGAAGAATTTTAAGTGTGTCAGGAAGGGCTGAGATCACAAAGTTGGAGAATCACTGGCTTTCCTGTATCACGGATGTGAAAATCATGATCTTAGGTGAACGGCGTGGTCCCTAGGAAGAAAATCACACACACAGGTTATGTGCAAATGTTAGCTATTTCCATGAGCGCCATTGTGACCGGCTCCATCCCTGCCTCACCAGTCACCTGAGGTGAGCTCCCACCTTCCTGAGCCCACCTGCTATGGATTCTTATTAACCTCATGCATCATAACCATCAGAGAACCATCAGAGAGGGCCGGGATGTGGCTTGTGATAGAGCACCTGCCTAGTAAGCGCAAGGCCCTGAGTTCAAACCCCGGTACTGCCAAAGTACCATCAGAGAAAGACTCCAAAGAGCTGGGAGCAAGGGGGGCATGAGGGAGCCATTTCTGGGTACAAATGCTGGATATCTACAAATTTTCTCCATTCCTTGAGAGCAGAAGGCTCATTTTTGGAACTCAGCGACTGCCTGCCCTGTGGTTTTTGTGAAGACAATAATTAGTAGCTTGAAGTGGATTTTGTGTGCAAGTCACAGAGGCTCCAGGCTGGACCCAGGATGGGTAAATAAGACCCAAACCACAGCTTGAGTTTGTTAAGTGGCTAAGCTCCAGTTTGATTCTCTGGATGGAGCCCGAAGCCGCTGGAGAGAATGACTCGGTGATTAAAAAATAAATAAATAAAAGTTTTGGAGGTGCTGTGGGGGGTGGGGTGGGAGGATGGGGTGCATCTCCATCCCCCTTCTTGGTTCTGATGGGCAAAAGTGTTGGATTCCCATAAAGTAGACCTCGTCCCATGCCTCTTCTTGTTTTCTCAGAGCTGGATGACGAAGTCCTTCCAGAAAATGGTGGTTTATTAGCACTTTTGTCTTCACCCCCACCTTCCATCCCAAGAAAACCTCCCAAAGCCACAGCCCCAGGCCTTTGCCATTCAGTCCACACTGTTCCCACCAGGTCGCCGTCTCCCTCAGCATACAGAGAAGCACAGCCACCACTCAACCAGCTTTTCTTGAACCACCAGACACGTCAAGGGAGGTGACATCCAGCATTTGGGTACGAGGAAGTCCCTCTCATTACCACCCAGCTTGCAGTGACTTGTTGACTCTCCCCACTCACGCACTGCTACAGGGTCCCTTAAAAGTACTGATTTTCAGAGTCGTCATGTGGGATGGGCTCCTTCTGCTAAGGAATGAGCCTGGTCAGATCAGAGATTAACTCTAAGACGCTCAGCTGCCCAGCCCCAAAGAGTACAGCAGGGCCGCCTTACTGCTTAGTGTGGGCGGAAATTGTCTGCTTTCTCTCTCTCTCTCGCTCTCTTTCTTTCTTCCTCCTTCCTTCCTTTCCCTCCCTCCCCTCCTCTCTCCCTTTCTTTCTTTCCTTCTTCTCTCCCCTCCTCCCCTTTTTCCTTCCTTCCTTCATTTCCCCCCCTTCCTTCCTTCCTTCTTTCCTCCTTCCTTCCTTTCCCTCCCTCTATTCCTCTCTTTCTTTTCTTTCTCCCTCCCTTTCTTTCTTCCTTCCTATCCCACCCTCCCTTCCTCTCTCTTTTTCTTTCCTTCTTCCCTCTACTCCTTCCCTTTTTCCTTTCTTCCTTCATTTCCTCCTCTCTCCCTTCCTTCCTTTCTCTCCCTTTCTTTCTTCCCTTTTTCCTTTCTTCATTTCTCCCCTGTTCCTTCTTTCTTTCTTCCTTCCTTCCTTCCTTCCTTCTTTTTTCCTTCCTTCCTTCCTTCCTTCTTTCTTTTTTCCTTCCTTCCTTTCCCTCCCTCCCCTCTTCTCTCTCTTTCTTTCTTTCTTTCTTCCCTCCTCTCTTCCCTTTTTCCTTCTTTCCTTCATTTCCCCCCTCTCCTTTCCCTCCCTCCATTCCACTCCCTTTCTTTCTCTCTCTTTCTTTCCTTCTTCCCTCCCCTCCTTCCCTTTTTCCTTCATTTCCTTCCCTCTTCCTTCCTTCCTTCCTCTCTCTTCCTTCCTTCCTTCATTCCTTCCTCCTTCTTTCTTTCCTTCCTTCCCTCCCTCCCTTTCTTCCTTCCTTCCTTCCTTCCTTCCTTCCTTCCTTCCTTCCTTCTTTCCTCTCTCTCTCTCTCTCCCTCTCTCTCTTTCTCTCTCTTTCTTTTCATTCTGACTCCCCCCTTCCATTAGACTACAACTCCCCAAGATGGGAATCTTGTCTTGTACAAACCAGCAAGTCCTAGAGGTCAGCACACAGCGGGCTCTCGGTGTTTTCCCCTCATGGAAATGCTTTCTTCCAGGCATAGACACTTTCCTCTGATGGGGTCCCCTCTGAACCTCGGAGTTTCAAGGTCTGGTGACGCTTGTGGCAGTGTCATAGCAGAAAGAGGCTCAGAGGGAAGCCCAGGCCCGGAATTGCCCACCGTCAACCTGGACGCTGTCAGTCAGGATCCTGCAGGAGACAGAGGACAAACCCTAATTAGGTGACTTGCAGCAAGGCTAGGAAAGGGACTTTTGTAAAGACGCAGATAAAGTCCCAGGAGCCTGGAGAGGTGATGCCACTCTGACCCTTGCTTTTACTGCAAAGGGCTCCTTTCTCCCAGAGCCCTGGAAAGGCTTCATGGGAGAGGGCTGGTGAGGGAACCCGGGACTTTCAGTGGGGGAAGAACAGGCAGCTTTGCAAAGTGCTGCCAGAGCAGAGCCAGAATTTTTAAGGGAAGCCGAAGAGGTGGAGATGGGGAGAAGGAGAGGGGAGGGAGGAAAACTAGAGAATAAATCCTTCTACAAAGTGCACAGCGGGAAAAGAAGTGTCCTGTGAATCTCCTGGATTTGATGCCTGTCTGTGATTGCAAAGTTCTCAAAACCACGACAACCAGAAATCCCAGATCCATCCTGAAAACGTCTAGGTTTTTGGAGTAGGCAGAGCGTAAAGTCTTTGAATTCAAACCATGTTCATAGAAAACGTCCAGAAGTTACTAGCCTGCTTCCTTACACCAGCATAGCAAAGACCTGGCCGTCCCCACCCCCTGAGGAGGAGGCAGGAGCCAGTGTATGGGGGGGAGGCAGAAAGCCTGGCCCTGTCCCATGTAGAAAACACACTTTAGTGTCTGGCCCACTGGGAGGGGCCAAATCCTGGTTGTCACTAATTACATTAGGCTCCCAGTGGAGTCTGATATGCCTTTGCTTTTTGAGGTGCTAGAGGCCGCTCTTAGGAAACTTGAAATAAAGTGAATTGGAATCACAGCCTGGAGCTGTTCTTAAGAGCAAGCAAACTGTGGGTGCCTGGCCCCACCCCTCAGAGCCGACCAGAGGCTGCCTCCAGGGGGCACTGTGTCCCCCTAGGGCTCTCCTGGGGACCCAGGTAGACCAGAAGGACCAGGGAATGGTGTCTGTCACCCACCACCCTGAACTCGGTGCATAAGTGTCCCAGTGACTCACCCCAAACCTCAGCTTCCTAGCAGGGCTGATCCCCAATAGTGACAGTGTAACCTTGGTTAATTAGTGTGCCCTGCATTTTTTCCCCCATCTTTGACCCACTGTCCACTCCTCCACTGGTTCTTCCCAAGAGCCCTTCCTAAAATAAATGTCTTACAACCACATCCATGTCTCAAGGTTGCACTGGGAGCAAGCCAAACCCGCCTGCTTGGATCGATCGCCTTACCTTCCACTCCTCCAGGTTTTAATGGTGCCTTCTCCCTGGAAAACTCTCCCGTGGAGAAGCACTGTTGTGTTAGTGGTGGATGCCTTTCAGTGAATTGAAGCCAGAGTGTTCCAGGTAGGCCCAGAGTTTCGTCCTCCAAATGGGGAGGTCGACCAGATGCTCCGGGCTTTGTGTCCACCTCCACCATGAGCCCTGGGGACCCTCCAGCAACATTCATTTTCTCCTTCCCACCCCACTCTCCTGCTTTGCATCCCAAAATGTCACAGGGCTTTGGTTTCTGTCTCTCTCTCTCTCTCTCTGCAATGACCTGCTGCTTTTAGTCCTATGGGAAGCAGTCATTTTTGAAAAAAGGAGGAAAAAGGTAAGCATATATCATTTGTCCCTGTGATCTCTTCCCACCAATTTCACCTGTTGTGTTGGTATGGATGACTGCTAAAGCTACCTGTCACACCGACACCCTATAAAATCCTGGCCTCCTAGTGTCCACTGAATCCTTTCTTTTCTTCCTTTTGTTTTTGACACAAAGTCCACCATGTACCCCAAGCTGGCCTTGAACTCATGTTCTTCCTGCCTCAGTGTCCCAAAGGCTGGGATTACAAGAATGTACCACCACACCTGGTTTCTACTCAACACTTCTACTGAGGTGTCCCTTATTCTCAAATGCAGCCATTGGACATGACTGAAATTCCTCATGGCTTCACACTGTCTTGTTCTTGCATGTTGCTTATTATTATCAAAGGCAGTTGTTCCTGCAGCCTTCCAGGTTCACCGTCTCCCTCTTTCAACTTCTCAACCCTTTACCTCTTCCTCAACCTCCATTCTGATTTCCTATGGAAATCTGGATGAATTCCCCCCAGATTCTGCATTCACCATGTCACTACTCAGCTTAAAAGAAAAACAAAAGCAAAAAAACATTACCACGGTGTCTCAACTGAGTGAAGGATAAAATCCCAAACTCCCAAAATATCTGTGCAATCTTCTTTCTTTCTTCCTTTAAAAATTTTTATTTTTGCTCTACTTTAACCTGGTTTCAATTCTTAATAAATGCATCCAGTTCCAGAAATGCCTGCTTGGTATATGACTAAATTCTCCTATATTTTACAAAATTTAAATGAGCCAGGCACGGTGGCTCAAGCCTGTAATCCTAGCTACTTGGGAGATAGAGATCCAGAAGGTCACAGTTCCAGGCCAGTCTGGGCAAAAAATTCATGAGACCCCATTGGGGTTTGAACTCATGGCCTCACACTTGTTGGGCAGGTGCTGTTACCACTTGAGCCACTCCACCAACTCTTTTTTTGTGATGGGTTTTTTTCAAGATGGGGTCTCACAAACTATTTGCCCCAGAGCTGGCTTCCAACCATGATCCTCCTGAGTAGCTAAGATTACAGTCACGAGCCACCAGCACCAGGCATGAGACCCCATCTTAACCAATGGCCGGGCACAGTGGCAAGCCTCTGTCATCCCACCTACGCAGAGAATCACAAATGGCAGTGGGGTGGTGGTGGTGGTGGTGGGATTGTGACCTAGGCTAGCCCAGGCTTATCTTGAAAATAACTAACACAAAAAGGCTAGAGGTATAGATCAAGCGGGAGAGCACCTGCTTAGCATATGTGAGGCCCTGAGTTCAAACCCCAGTACTGCCAAAAAAATAAAAAATTAAATGAAAGCTTGAAATCTTCCCTGAGTACCCCAGCTCCTGCCCACCATTTCTTCTTAGGATTTCTAGAATACTCGTTGGTTGTAATGACATAGTGTTTTAATTTTTACCTTTTCGTCTTATTCTTAAGCTCTATGTCTTTGACTTATAGCTATTGATCTTCTCCTCCCCTACGTGGACAAAGAACCCTGTGAATGGCTCCTTCAGGAACATTACAAAATCTCCCTCTGGTTCCCCTACGTCTCCTCCAACTCCAGTCAAAACCAGAGGCATCATATCCCCAAACAAGTAGCCTTTAGGAAAGGACAGTGACCAGGAAGTCCTGTTACGCACGAGGAGGGCTAGTGTAACAGTCAATGCCCAGAACCCAACAGTCAAATTGAGAATTTGCCTACAGGGTTCACCCTCATTCCAATGCCACTTTTCTGCAAAGCCAACCCCATGGCTCTCTGTGCCTTCCCTGTTCCCTCTCAACTCTGCTTAATTTCAAATCATGCTGACCCTCAGCTGGCCTTGCCATGGGGACCCTTTCCACAAGTGGCCCTTTCCCGGGTGCCAGCCCACGGCCCCGTGAACTCACAAGCAAACGATTGCTTGTCACTGGAGATGATGACAGGGACGGTCGGGCTGGCTGTCTGAGTTTTCTTCTGGAAGGTGTCGTCTTAGTCTTGAATGTGTCCAGATGCATAGGTTGGGACACAGAAGGACACAGCTGCCTACAGAGACAGTCCTGGGAGCTCCTTTAGGACTGGAGGGATGGTGGTGGTGTTTTTCTGAGTTCAAAGCCTCGAGCGCTGAACTATTTAGCATGCCTTGTAGGTCATAGTCCCAGACATCTTGCTGTCCCCAAAACAGCAAAGGACCAGGATGGAGGACTTGCAGCCAGGAGAGACCCTGCCTGGAATGCTGGCTCTGACCCCAAGTTGCTACAAGGAACTTGTGTTTTTCATTAGACTTGCTGCAGTGATGCTGGCTTCCAGCATTCCAAACAATACTCAGACTTCTATTAAATTAGATTCCTTTAAAAAAAATCCCTCTGGGTTGGAACAACACGAAGGGTCAGCCTGCCATTGAGACGACACAGGGAACAGGGTTGGCCGTGGCCCTGGTGAATGTGGGGTTCAGCAGAGAACCTGGGGTGTAGCCTAAAGACACAGTGTCACCTGGTGACTGTAGGGGACTAGATCCCTGTTACTGTGGATTGTAGAAGTCACCGTCATACAGTCACACACGAACAGGAACGTGGGAACACCTCGTAGGCGTGCACGCCGTGTGTGTGTGTGTGTGTGTGTGTGTGTGTATGTGTGTGATTTACATTTGTGGGATGACTACGTGCAAATCCTCATCGTACCTTGGCTAAGCAATCCGGGTTACTTCAATTACAGATTTTTTACCAGACATTTCTCCTTAGTGAAATGCAAATGAAACAACTCACTTTGTGCTAAAAAGTTTTGGTCTTCCTCTGCATCTCACTCGGGGGGCAGAGTTTATCAGAAATCCGATAAATGCATTGAAGACCTATACAGTAATTGAGATAGTCCACTGCAGCAGTTTCCCAATAACTCGGGGTAAAAAAATGTCAGCGCCCCAGAGTCCTACCCACCTTCCTTGTTTCTCTGTAAGGTGACTTTGGGCGTCTGAAGGAGAAAGTCTCAGCTCTGTAGGTGATGACCTTGAAAGGTCATCTCTGTCTTGGGTCTCCCAGTCCGTGGGTAGGTGTCCCAATGCCACCGTCTGTAAATAGGACACAGGCTTGGTGTTTGCTGTGTCTGTTGGCCTGGTCATAACCAGCTGTACCTTACAATAGGCTCTCTGGGTCCTCTCTGTCACACGTACCTCCTGTCCCCCTGGTCTGCTTCCAGCTTCTACCGAGGGACCCTTTCCACACCACAGTGGCAGAACTGCTGGCTCCCAACTCAGTGCCCGAACTTCACGGGAACCGAGGGAGCCATGAATGTCACCAGGCTCTTGTTGTAAAAACATGGGTGTCATGAGGGGAGCAGGAATGACCCAACAGGGATGAGGACAGAGAAAGATTTCAAAGTCAAGAAGGAAAAACCTTGCAAAACTCTGAAGAAAAAGGTGCAATGAGACGGGGGGGGGGTCTCTGAGGGTGGCTACAGAGATGGATCCACGTCTATGCAGCACTCTGATGGGGCTGAACTGGGTTGCTTGGGGTGGGATGGGGAGTGGACCCTAGGAGAAGGGGCATCGAGAGATATTGTAATGCACCTGTTCGCCCATCCCATGTTGGCCCCTGAAGCTTAAGGGACTTGCCTGAGGTCACAGGAGAGACAAACGGGGACAATGGGCCCAACGGGGAGATCAGCATGAATAGAGAGCCTTCCTTGAATGCTCTGGAAGACCCCGTCTTCTGAAGCTGGTTCTGGGGGTGGCCGAGGGGACTCTACTGTCAACTGTGCTGCTGTTTCCCCAAAGTCCAGTGTGGTGCGATTTAGAACAGGTGACATCCCAGTGCAGAATGGAGAACAAACATGGCGTCCCTCTCGCTCCAGTCTCCCCTCTTAGGCCAGACGCGGAGGAGAGGGGCTCAGCTGACAGATGACACCATAGCCACCTCAGATCCATTTCACAGCCTCAGATCCAACCAACCAAGGATCAAGAATACCTGGAGAAAGTGATGTCTGTGCCCAGCACATCCTGGTGTTTTTCTTGTCCTTATTCCCGGGACGCTATAGCAAAAAGTGGGAAGTTAAGCTCTTGGGTGGACAGGCTCTGTTTTAAAAGATTAAAGGTGGACAAGCTGCTTTGTTACGAGAAACCTAAATGGACCCACAAATCAATAAATGCTAAGTGAGTAGTTCGCAAGTGTGAAGCCATGAGTTCAAACCCCGACTCCCACTCCTCGGTATATATTCAAAGAAAATGAAGTCAGCATTTTGCATGCACACCCATATTTACTGTGGTCCTGTTGATAATAGGTAAGATATGGGATCAGCAGCGTAGGTGCCATCAACAGATGAATAAGTAAAGAAAATGTGAGAATATATATTTATATATTTGGGTGTGTGATATACATACAATGGAGTGTCACTCAGCCTTAGTGAACCCACTTCTCTCATTTGCAGCAAAGTGATAGGACTGGAGGACGCTGTGTCAAGTGGGAAAATATGCCAGACACATGTCCTGCCATATATGAGAATTAAAACAACCAAGAAAGTGAAGGACCTGGATAGGGTGCTGGTGTGTGTTGCAAAGGCAGAACTACAGTGGATGGAGATGTTTGATGAATGCTTTCGGAAATCTCACAGTGAATCCTGCTAGTCTGTACAATCAATGCCTTAATAAAACAATTAAAGAATAACGTCTAGGGGACATTGCATATCGGTTATGTACAATTACTATACGACTTTACAAATTTTGGTGTCCTTGGGGTTTCCTATGCACACCAGGACTGACTCTACACCTTCCTCTCTGTCTTCCCCTTACAACCTCCTTAGCACCACCTCCACCTGCCTTGCTGGCTTTTACCTGTGAGTTTTCCCTATTTTCCTGCCGTTCTTCATCGTGGCTGTCCACTAAAGTCAACTCAGGCAACTTTTAAAACTTAACTGGTACTAGACCGTGTCCTCAGAGACCGAGTCCACTGGTCTGGGTGGGTCTAGGTGTTAGCATTTTTCAAATAGTCCCGAATGGCACCCCAAACTGAGAAAACCAGAGCTAGAAGCTTCTTGGGGTTGAGCTGAACACGCTGTGCCTTAGTCCGGGCCAGATCCTCCATCCCGAATGCACCCCTGGCCTTTGGTCATACAACCCTGGGAGGCTCTTTCCCAGCTGCAAGGGAACTTGGTGCACCTGGCAGCTCTCTTAATGGCGTCATTCATTCTCGTCTGATCTTTGGGTTCACACATTCCACACCGCAGTCAATCGGGTTACGTTTGCTGATGTACAAGACTGTAAACCTCTTGGGTCCAACGGCTGGGGTGGAAAGGGGTGCTCACCTCCGCAGGTATCACGGCCATGCAGCCAGGTTCTGTACTCAACTAGTGGTGAATCATCCTACAAAAACCTCACAACTGGGTCCACTGGGACCCAGCCACAGCCACGCCCGGGAGAAGTGGAAGGAAGCACGGACCACACTCGCTTCCAGGAAAAAGACACCGAGAAGCCCTTAAAGGGCCCAGTGTTCACCGTGGTCATCAGAAGGGGGATGCACCTATCTGAGTAGGGGACCCGGAATTTAGGAAGTCATGCTCATAAATTGAATCTCAGTGATGTCCTCAGACAGTATACAACACCCCCAATTTTAGTCCAAAAGTAGAGAGAGCAAGTCCCAAGCAATCTATGAATGTCAGAAAGCAGAGAAAAAAAATACACATCCCGTGCAAAATATGTCTACTTGTCCCCGTCTGTTTCCTGGCAATGGAAGTGCCCATGTGGCCACGATTTCCAGAAGGACGTCCTTACCAGCCGGTGGACCTCAGCTGCACAGACTCTGGACATTGCAGGACACAGGGGCGGATGGGGAAAGTCCACAGGGCGAATGACCCCATGTGTTAACAGGTGAATTGCAAAGGCGGATGAGAGAGAGGGGGAATGAATTGCAGCAGCTCCCGGCCATGTCTCGTCCTGACTGTGACCCTGCTCCAAACACACCCGTGACATACAAAGCACTGGTGAGATGCTTGTGGGATGAGCACTTGGTAATAGCAAGACTTAATTCTTAACCCTGTTGAAATTACCATAAGAAGGGGATTAAGGTAGAAAGGAGAAAAATAGAGGGACGAACCAATTCAGCTTACAATACATATGTGCATGGAAATGTCACAAGGAAACTCCCTGTGTAGCTATCCTCAACAAACAAAAATGTCTTTTTTCAAAAACAGGAAGGTAAAACAGGTCCTGTCTAGGGGTTGGCACCAGCGGGAGGGGAAGGACATAAGGAAAGGGTGTAGGAGGGTGAATATGGTGGAATATTATGCACTCATGAATGAAAATGGAAAAAAAAAGACCTGCTGAAACTGTTCCAGGAATGGGCGGGGGATAAAGGAGAATGATGGTGGGGTGAATTCAACTAAGGTATAAGAACTTTTGTAAATGTCACAATGTCCCCCCCAGACAATAATAATAAAAAAATAAGGTAAAAAACAGTGTCTCTGTAGGATCCCAGAATAATCAACTTTGTGAACTAAAAACAACAGTAATCTCTTTATTCCAGGTCAGACCTGCTCCTCCTTCCCCAGGACCACGGTCTCGTGAGTTTAACCTTGACGTCTGATGGACGACAGGGGACTTTCCGCACACCTTTGACACTGGCTGTCCCCAGCTCCCACGCTGACACACTTCTGGAGTGTCTCTATGTTCATCCTCGCTCTTTTTCCGCGTGTTCCCTTTGTGAGGGACCGAGGACAAGTTTACCTGCTCGGGTGTCACTGGTGCTGTGCTCCATGTCACAGCTGTGGGCTGAATGTCACATTCAGAGATGACATCTTGAAGCCATTCCCTCGGTGCTGGCTTTTTCTTTCCTTCTTTAAGGAGCCGTGCAGAATGTCATCTACCCAAGACTTACACTCTGTCCCCCCCCCACCCGAGCTCTCTGCACTTATTTTCTGCAAAAAGCTTCACATGGTCAAACTGTCCTCAGACACCAGCCAAACGGCCCACACCCCAGGCACACAGTGCGAATTCCATGGAGAAAAGCCATAAACGACCTGGGATCGGATTGCAATATCCCGGATATGCCTGGCATTAATTTAATTCGAATGGATCCAACAAGCTGAAAGAATGGAGCCCTTGCTGATACAGTCTGGATCTGCGCTATGTTACCTTACTGTCACAGGACGGAGTGAAATAATTTCACACGTTTGTCACTGATCCGTCTTCCTGGAATCAAGTCGAGATTTCGCCATCGTGACTCATGACTCCATCGTTCATCTTGTCATTTTTATCCCTCCACCGAGAGACTGGCCGTGAGCATCCAAAAAACACAAAGTGCAGGACGGACATCAAGAATTCATTATCCAGATTTTCTAGTCATGGGAACAGCTTTGTGAAAAACAAAGACACATAAATTAGGAAATGGGCCGCTGGCTTGGAAGCATCGAAGTCACAGATCCAGGGTAGGGGATGAATTTCCTTTGGTTTAGGGACAAAATTCCCCCTTTGATTGCTTTCCTTCACACCATCTTGGTCTCTTGAGTGTTTGCGACTTGTTCTTATTTAGATTACTGTGGACTTGGAATATATGCAAATGAGTAATTACATATGTGTGTAAAATGAGATCGGATCTAATAAATCACAAATCTGTGAAGTGCCAACCTGTTCTCCCAGTGGACCTCAAAGAGCAACTCTTTAACACCCACACCCATAGTAAGATGACTTACAGACGGCCCTTGCTTTGTCACAGCTCGGCGCTCGCCGGACCATCAAGGAACTTGGAAGAACAAAGGAAGGGAAAGAAAAGGAGAGGAAGGAAGAACTAGAAGCAGAAGAGAAAAAACTGTGCATTACAGGGAGAAAACCTTTACTGGAAGGTCAGGGGTTGCGTTTTCAGCTTGGGGTTCTGTGACAAATGAAGATCTTAAACAACAGACACGGATTTCTCCCAGTTTGGTCCAGGATGAGGGCACTGCAGGGTGGGTTCTTGGAGATGGCTTCCAGATGGTCACTTTCATGATCACGTGGACAGAAAGACGGGGACTTGTTGGTGTGCTCCTCTTCTTATGAGGACACTAATCCCGTTATGGGAACCCATCCTCTTAAGTCCATCCAAATGGAAGGACTTCCCCAAACCTCCAAATTCCGAATTCCATCACGGGGGCGGGGGGCCTTCACCATGGAATGCGGTGACAGAGGTTTAGTTCAGAGTAGATACTGAGGCTGACGACGCTCAAATTTATTAGATATGATCTAGTGCTTCCTTCCCTCCCTCCTGCCTCCTTTCCTTCCCTTCTCCTCCTCCATCTCCTCCTCCAATTCCTTCTCCTCAACCTCCTCCTCTCCCTCCATCTCTTCTCCTCCATCTCCTCCTCCATCTCCTCCCCCTCCATCTCCTCCTCCATCTCCTCCTCCTCCATCTCCTCCTCCTCCATCTCCTCCTCTTCATCCTCCTCCTCCTCTATCTCCTCCTCCTCCTCCATCTCCTCCTTCTCCTCCATTTCTTCCTACTCCCTCTCCTCCTCCTCCATCTCCTCCTCCTCCTCCATCTCCTCCTCCATCTCCTCCTCCATCTCCTCCTCCATCTCCTCCTCCACCACCTCCTCCATCTCCACTTCCTCCTCCATCTCCTCCTCCTTCATCTCCTCCTCCATCTCTTCCTCTTCCTCCTCCTTCTTCTTCTCCTTCTCTCTCTCTCTCTCTCTCCAGTACTGGGGATTGAACCTAGGACCCCATGCTATGCAGGTGAGGGAAGCTCTCTATCACTTGAACTATGGCCCTAGTCCTCTTTTTTTTGCACAGTAAACCTGCCTTGTTTGCAGTTTCATTACACGCGGTTGTGACCCACCATGCTCAAGAATAATCATAAATTTGTAAAAATAAAAAGAAATGCCAAAACCCCCAAATGTTAATTTCTGCGCTTGCACCCCACAGCTGTCAGTGCATCCTGTGCGATCTGCTGAGTGCTTCCCTGCCCTTCACTCTGTGAAACACCTGCCTCCCCAAAAGCAAGCGGTGTCCCCAAAGGATGCTAAAAGTCAACACATTTCATCGAAGTAATAAGGGAAAAAATCCAGATTTGGGTCTTCAGTGGAGGCTGGGCTGCATTATGGGGAAAATGACCCCTGTGTCATTGGTGCCACACTGATCTCTGTGCATCCCTCGTGATGGCCTCTCGGAACCGAGACCACGGGTCTGCTGGATTTTGTTTTTGAGACGGGGTCTTGCTAACTTTGCCTGGGCTGACCTCCACCTCCCGGGTAGCTGGAATTACAGGCGTGCAGCACCATGCCCAATTTCCAGTTGTTCCTTTAGGAGAACATGCTATCACCATAGAGCTTGCACAATTAAAAAAAAAGCCATACATGGCAACTGAGAGAAAAATTAGATGCAAATAAGGTAAACACTGGTGGCGATGCCTTCTGAGCTGGATTACGAGGGAGTACTGTTATTTCCATTCGTTTTTCTCTGCACTTTTTAAAGCAAACTTCAGGCCCTCCTTGAAAAGCTGGTTCAAAAATCTTAATTTAGAAAAAAAGAAAGCTGTCTCCTGTTTGTGTTTTCTGGCAGGCGAGTGCTTGCATAACTTTGCTTTTTCGCCTTTGGAAAGCAGAACATCGGGGGAGAAGCAGAAGACAATGTCTTCCCCCGAAGCGTTTAGCACGGGCGCTGGCCGTTTTCTCAAAAAACCCACGGCACTAAATCAAGGACTGGTCACGGGGCACGCCCACGATGTCTTGGGTCTGTCTGGATTCTCGTTTTAATTGATTCTAAATGCTGTATTGCTTTCAAATTCCTGGTTCCCCGGCTCGCAGAGAAGAGGAAGATCCAGGGAGATGAACGTGGATGACAGAAAAAGGGGAAATTCAATGCTCCCGCACGAGCTCAATAGAAACAAATACATTCTCCTTGCTGATTAATGAACAGATTTAATCTCCAGATACGCTGCGTTTCGGGCCCAGGAGTTTGAGGGATGTCACGCTGACCGTTTTGTAAAAGAAGATGGCTGTGAACCGTCCATTCTTGTGGGAAGAGCTTGTGACTGAATATTCGTTACTGCTTTTATCTTCTAAGGCTGAGTCACACGGTGACAGTGACACAAGTGGACGGTCTGCTCCACGCTGAGAGAGACAGTGTCCAGCTTGGTGCATCAAATATTACATATGGAGAGGCTCTAGTGGTTTTTGTGTGTTTTGGGCGTTTTCCACCAGCCGGATGCAGATGTCAATATGGCAGACCTCGCCATCAGGGAAGAGAAGGGAGAAGATGGAGTTGCTGTGGAGTTCTTGCCTTGTCCCACTTGGTCACCATCTCTTCCCTCCAGGAGTTTCCTGCTGTATAAATAGGACTCAGATGTCCACCTCGCTGGGTTATCGTGACAACTAAGTCAAATTGTGCCATACAAGAAATAAGGTCGCCTGATGTCACCGTCAGGTGTCAGCCATATGAAGTCGTCCCTGCAACAGGCTTGCAAAGTCGGGTGCTGTTTTGGGGAGGTTCTGGGGACTTGAGGGAGTGGCACCTAGCTGGAGAGGACACGGGTCATCAGGGTTGGGTCTTTGAGTCTCTGGCCTTGCTTCCCATCTGCCATGAGGTGAGCGGCTGTCACCCACCCCTCCTGCTCCCCCGGTGTCCTCCCTCAAGGCACGGGGCCCGGCGACATGGACAGAGCCCTCTGGCACCGTGGGCCAAGTGTCCTTGGAAAAAACTGACCTGCAGCCATCTCTAAGCTGCGCTCCTGCTCCTCCCTCCCTGTCCTCGGCGAGAATGGCGACATTTTTGCAGACATGTTTTAGTGGCGCCTGGAAGAAAGTCTTGCACGCTCCAGGTCACGAGGATTTTCTTTTGGAGGTGAGCTTCATCATTTGGGTTTTTTTTTTCTGTTTCTCTAACTGTAACCGATTTTCAGTTAAGATTTAGGGCCAGCGCCAAGCGGGCCTCGCGTTCACTTTGGTGCACACGGTGGACGCCTCTCCTGCCACTGCTTATCTAAAAGCACAGCCTGTTCCCGGGCAGTGACCTTTGCACCTGGCCAAAGGCAGTTTCCCGTACACGCCTGGATTTTCTGTCCCATTCCGTCCTTTGCACACGTCCCTCAGGACGAGGACGAAGTCCCGGTGGCCTCGAAGTCACAGAGGGTGACTGTAAAAATTAGACCCACCCGTGTTTTGATCACTCTGACTGATGTGGAGAGAACGCGTCTCGGCAGTGTCTTCCCATCCGCCATCGCTGATTACTTTGTGCGTTTTGGGTTTTTTTTCCTTTTATTTAGTGGCACTGGGATTTGAACTCGGGGCCTCACGCTTGCAGAGCAGGCTCTGCCTCACCCACAGCCTCAGACTCCTCTGAGTGACAGCTCCCTTGCAAATCTGCACCACTGGAATCTCAGTGAGATTGGGTTAAGGCCTGGAGACTGGCTCTGTCCTGGTTCTGGTCACCACACGTTGTCCTCGGTCACTGCTGCACACTGAGCCATTTGGATAGAAAGCAGTGTCATGTCTGCGAGTGACTTCCAGATAACTCACAAAGTGACATAAATTTATGTCACTTGAGGACTCCCTAGAGGGCGTCCATGGCTCTTTGCATTCTCCTCCCAAACATTTCAATCTTAAAAACCAAGAGTCAGTCAACTGCCCTAGCTAGGTGGGAGGCTGAGATGAGGAGGATCGAGGCTCGAGGCCAGTCCTAGGAGACCCCATCTCTAACTGGAACAAAATGGATGGGAGACGTGGCTCAAGAGGCCCTGAGTTCAAACCCCAGTCCCACCGATAATAATAATTAATATTGCAGCAATTTAAAAAACCTAACGGACACATGGACAATGGTCAGAGGCCTCTGTGAGCCATCGGAGGTCGGGTGGCCTCGTTTTTTCTGATATTCTGCTGGCTCGTGAAGTCATAAGCTGACCAGGGTCGAGGGACCAGAGCAGGGCCACCGTCACAGGCCGGCAGCGCCACAGGAAGGGATGGTGGCTCCGGTGCAAGCAAATACCCAGCTAAAAAGGTAAGAAATTGGGCTCCGTTTTCACACTTGCAACGCCCCTCTGTCCCCTCCTCCCTCCACCAGTCCCCTGTCCCCAATTGCTCCGTTTGCTTTCACGTCCCTTTTTTCCTCTTAAGTCGAGATGGCACGTCTTTGTGAAAAGATGCCATCCCCGTCTTTCTGAGTCCGGCTCCTTTTGCTTAACACGGCGACTGGTTCCGTCCATCTTCCTGCACACGACGAACTTCCGATCTTCTTTGTGGCTGAGTAGTACTCACACGTTCTCCGCTGATGGGCACCGAGGCTGACCTCGCGTCACTAGTTCACAACTGCCACCCACAGGGCACCAGAGTCCATTTTCCCCACCGCCATCAGCTAGTCTTACAACTGTCACTAAGTCAAATTTGTTAGGAAGACAAAAATAAATACATAAATACAGGACAGGTGGGGAAGACGGGCGGAGATGGGGGAAGATGGGCCTTGAACCCGGGGGCTCCGGTGAGTCTTGGGTTCATGCGGGGCTCCTCAGCTGACGTGGTGAGTGTTCTCAGCTACGGTGGACACGAAGTCAATTTGCAACCGTTGCATTCTCACTAAAATGTCATCATTATCAGTGCCATTGGAAGGAGAGGCTCTTGAGTGTGGATAAATATCGTAGAATGTCGATTTATGTAATCTGTCTCTCCTTTATTTATTTTTTTCAGGTTCGGTCTTGAGTTTCTGCCGAGGCTGGCCTCAGATGGCGATCCTTCTCAGCGCCTGGGATTACAGGTGTGTGTCACCACGCCCGGCCTGTGACTTTCTGTGTTGCTTGTAGAAGTGTGGGTGCCACTCCAGATGGTGGCAGCAGAAGGGTTGTCGCACGGGGAACTCGGTGACGTGATGACCATCCGGACGGAGAAGAGAGAGGAGGTTCTTTCTCTAACCTCCATCTCGCCCAACCGCAAGCTGCTGCGGTTTCGTTACCCAATTTGGAGGCTCTTTTTCTACTTTGTGCTGAAAAAATCCTGTAGTTTTAAGGCCACAGCGGGCAAAGAACGAGGGGGGAGTTGTGTGGGGTGGGAACCCTGTCCCCAAGTGGTTATGGGGACCTCTGTAGGGCTGGCACCAGGCCCTGGGGAACAGTGTTGAGGACCGTGGCCTTGGGCTCCAGCCCTGCAAACAAGCAGGACGGATGGATGGACAGACAGAGAGGCTACTGGCCTGTGGGGGGGGGGGCGGGAAAGGCAGGGGACTCCTGGTGACAATCTTACAAAATTTATTTTTCAAGTGACAAAAGCTGGAGAAGTTTTTGATTGGCTCGGTTGCTGTTGTCAGAGTGAAAAACAGAAAACCAGAGAATTTGTGCATTTTCTTCCTTTTGAAATTTACCACGGAAAATAAAACGAAAAAAAAAAGTCAAAACCAAAAACTGCTTGGGTGGAGGAGAGCTTCCCTCTGTGACTGTCACAGGTCCCTACTATGTCTAACAGGGGAGAGAGAGGAGAGAGAGAGAGAGAGAGAGAGGAGAGAACATGAGAGAGAGGAGAGAGAGAGAGAGGAGAGAGGAGAGAGGAGAGAAGAGAGAGGAGGGAGAGAGGAGAGAGAGAGAGAAGAGTGAGAAAGGAGAGAAGAGACAGGAGGGAGAGAGGGGGGAGAGAGAGAAGAGAGAGAGGAAAGGGAGGACAGAAGAGAGAGGAGGGAGAGAAGATTGAGAAAGGAGAGAGAAGAGAGAGGAGGGACAGAGGAGAGAGAGAGAGAGAGAGAGAAGTCAGGGCACAGGCGGGAGCAGCTGGGTTCCCACAGGGACAGAGACAGGGACAGGGACAGGACCAGGTCTCCTGACCCCAAAAGCGATGTCAGAAGAGTCATTTGCTCCTCTGATGGGGGAGGTGACATTTGCAGGTATTTACAGGAGGGGGAGCCGGAAGGGGGACCACCGTGGGGTGGAGTGACCCCAACAAAGTGAGGCCCCAGCCTGGAGAGGACACACCTGCAGGGACAAGTGAGGGGGACCTTGGAAAGTGAGGGGACCAGGAAGGCATTGGCGCTGCCCAGCGTCCACAGGCCCAAGAAGACACAGAGAAACCACCAGGGTGACAGCACTGCCCGTGTGACAGGTGCCCAGGACCCTGGAAGGTGACAGGGAAGGGAGGCCCCATACAAAACCCAGTGTGGTGACATGGAGAACTGAGCAGGGTGACCGGCCACCAGCCTCAGTGTCCCCAGACAGGGAAGCTTTCTCAGTACCCAGGGGACCCCGTGTGATAAGAAACAGGGTGTGTGGGATGCTGTAGGAGAACTCAGGCCACCTTCAAGCTTCCGTGGCCTGGGCCACCAAGAGAAAGGACTTTCAACAAAACACTTTCCTCCCACCCTGCGTCCTGGTGACCTGGGGGCAATGGCTCCTTGGGGGCTCGAAGGCTCCCAGCATGGCCTGCCGTGAGACAATATGGCCTCCTGATATGGCCGGCTCAAAACAGAGCCATGTTCATTGAGACAAGGCCTGGGTCACCTCACCCAGACACAAGGGACCACTGACACAGAGCCAGGGACTGGACGTGAAGGACACTTCTGTCCTTTGTGTGTGTATTCCTTGTTTTTCCTTCTTTATTTTATGATCACACCATTGTTGTATCGGAGTGACAACCACAAAGGTTCTTAAAATACATCATAGTTGAATTCAACCCTCCATCAGTCCGCTTTATTCTCCCCTTCCCCAACCACAGATCCCTTCAATCCAACCACTGCTCTGAACCTTAATGGTTATTTTGACTGCCCGAACCCTAAGCCAAGCCTAACCCTAACCATAACCCTAAGCCTAATCCTAACCCTAACCCTAACCCTAAACCCTAACCCAAACCATAACACAAACCCAACCAAAACCCTAATCCCAAAACCCAAACACAGCCCTAACCTAACATAACACTAACCCAACTCTAAACCTAACCCTAACCCTAACCCTAACCCTAACTCAATCCTAACCCAACCCTAACCCTAACCCTAATCCTAACTCTAATTCTAACTCAACCCTAAACTTACCCAACCATATCCCTAATCCCAAAACCCAACACCAACTCTAACAATAACCCTAATCGAACCCTAACCCTAACCCTAATCCAACCAGACCCTAATCCCAAAATCCAACCCCAACCCTAACCCTAACCCAACACTAACCAAAACCCTAACCTTAACCTAACCCTAACCCTAACTCAATCCTAACCCAACCCTAACCCTAACTCAATCCTAACCCAACCCTAACCCTAACCCTAATCTTAATCCTAGCTCAACCCTAACCCAACTTAACCCTAATCCTAACCCAACCCTCACCCTAACCCTATCCCTTTGCTTAGTCAGCAACTGCTTTATCTTTTTGGGTTGCTTAGAAGTCACCTCCTCCAGGAAGCGCTCCTGAAACCCCAGTGTGGATAGCCCAAGGCACCCCGAGTTCTCGTCTGTCACTTGTCGTGGGTACATTGCTCTTTGTCATCACAGCTGCGGTCACTTGTCCTTTGGAGGTGGGAACCAGGCCCCATCCACCCGTGAACCTGTGGAGTGCAGAGGAGGCGTGTGGAGGCCGGTGGAGGGGAGGCCAGAGGTCCTCCATGATTGCCCACGACCACGGTCTTCCCCAGAAAACACGGCGGCATTTCTTTTTAAGGAACTAAGGAATGGAGGCCGTGTTGCCTTTGTGCCTGGACAGATGGCCTTTGGCTCAGAGTGGCCATGACAGGGACTTGTCGGAAAACTGGAGCGCATTCATGAAGCAGCATCCTCGTGACACCTCGCGCACATTGTCACTTGTCGCTGGCCTCAGCCTGTTGGTGTGGACAGCAGCCATGCTGGCCCTGCTCCTTCCCTTGCCTTGGCCTCTCTGACTCCCGGGCCAGGCCTGTGATGGGGGACACCTGCTCTTTGTGCAAGGCGTCCTCACCGTTAAGGTCAGAGGTGACAATAACCGACACGATTCCAGTGTGTCCCGTGGGGTCTGGGCCACGCTAGTGGGGTCCAGCTTGTCCTTGTACCCACAGCCTGCTGTGTGCACACGGCCTCTCAGAGGTGGCTTAGCCAGCACCAGCTGCAGGGGAAAAGGCCTTGTGACAAACGAGGACCTCCAACTGACGCGGGGAAGGGGGTTGTTAGGCAAAATTCCAGACGAGTCACCTGCTTTCTTGGGAACCATGATGCCATAATGACACAACTCATCAGCTCCTGTCACCCCTACGTGGGTCACCGTGGGAGTTAGTTAGTCATCTCTGGAGAGGGGCTGAGTTCAAGGTTGGTCCCACCACTTTTTAGCCATGTTTGTTGAACAAATCCCAAACCTCCAGAACCTCAAGTGTAGAATGGAAGGAGCCTTTTGTGTCTACCCCACGAGTTTATGGAGGACTGAGAGGCAAAAGACAAGAAGTTCTGTAATTAGTGCTGCACTCGATCGACTCGTTGACGGTAGGAAACCTGTAACCACCCGTGGACAACACATGTTATTGACGCGTGGAACAGTTTTGATTTTTCCTGAGCTGCCTTTGTTTACGAATTTGTAAACGCTTTTGTTTATCGAGCTAGTTAAATTATTTTAGGAGCATAAACAACACAAGATAAAGGGATCCAACCCTGTGAACCACTCTCTTTCTCTCTCTGTGTCACAATAAGAATGAGTCAACTTCTACATAAGGCAGAAATGACCGGGTCCTTGTCTGATGGAGCAAGAAACCAGACAGAGTCCTACTGTTTCTGCAGCCCCCACGCACACCGGGGACCCCGGGGACCCCAGTAAGCCATGGCAGGGACCAAGGGTCAGTTCCCCGACAGCCAAGGACCACGGCCTTGGTGTTGACTTCCTCAGTGAGGACGTGGGGAAGGCTGTGGACCATGAGAACAGAGGCCAGGGCCTCCCCCATGTCCACCCAAGGCCGCCAAGCTGGCCAGGCACACATGGAGATAACCTGATTTGTGTTCCAGAAGGCGTTAAAAACTGTCTTGACCAGAATAGAACAAAAAAAGTTGCATTTTTTTTTTTTAGCAAGTGAAATTGTCAGTCAACTATAATACTCGAGTTTCCGATATTAAAGCCCAGACCTCGAAAGAGCTGACTTAGCCGTCCTGGGAAGGTAAAAGGTGCTGCTTGCATTTCCCCACATGACTTCCTAAAAATGCATTTGTCCCAGAAAGGCCCAAGAAGACGAGGGGGGAGCGCGTGGGGTGGGTCGGCGCCTCTGGGAGGGTCTCCACCGCCCACCAGCTGGGCCAGGCTCAGGGGGCTGGAGACCCCATCTTCCCTTATGTGGACCGCCTCCCGGATCTGAGCCACGCTTTGGCGTTCAAGGCTGCATTTTAGCTAAAATCCGGGTGCAGGTGAAGCTGGGCGACCCCGCATTTTGGGGGATGTGAGGTCACATTTTGGGGGATGTGAGGTCGCATTTTGGGGGATGTGAGGTCCAAGTAGGATTTGAGCTCCTCTTGCAACCAGGCCTCCTCCCGAGGCCGGGGAGAAATGGGATGTGTGCAGAATTGTTCAGGAAAGTCGTGGTCTCAGTGCTGGCTTGGGCGATGGGCCTGTTTTGAGGGCCATCCCGAAGTACTGGATACACAGCAGGGCTCCCACCGTGTTGGGGATCACTGGCCACTGTGCTCCTGTGGTCACCTGTTTGTCACTTTTCAAGAAAACGTCAAGAATCCAGTGCAACTTCTGAGTTGTGATCTCAAAAATTAAATTCCAGACGGAAGGATGTGCTCAGGGAGGACCAGGTCTCAGGAAGCCATGCCACTAGATGTGGGGCTTCCTGTCCTCTGGGGTCCACCCGCCATTTTGTGGGTGGCCTTTGTGGGGGAAGAAGAGGTCCCCATGCTGTCCCAGCGAGGGGAAAGGGGAGGAAAGGGAGATGGTGACCCAGTCACTGCCACCTTCCCATCCCTACTCGCTAGCCCCAAGCTCGGTGACATCTCCATCCTCCCGTGTGTCTCAAAAACAGCACAGGTTTATTTCTGATGGTTCTGGAGGCTGGAAAGGCCACGGCCAAGGGGTCAGCACAGTCAGCGTGTGGTCAGGGCTCACTTCCTAGTTCAGATGGCAGTTTAAAAATAATTATTATTGTCCTGGGAATACATTGCAACATTTACAAAAGTGCTTACAATGTATCACAGCCGAATTCACCCCTCCACCACTCTCCTTTATCCTCCCTCCTCCATTCCTCGAATAATTTCACCAGGTCTCATTTTCATTTTTATTCATGAGTGCATAATATTCCACCATGTTCACCCTCCTAAACCCTTTCCTTATATCCTCCTCCCACCGACAGGACCTTTCCTACCCTCCTGTCCTCTGATTTTGTCAAAGGAAAAAAAATGATATTTTTGTTTGTTTAAGATACCTACACAGGGAGTTCCCTTGTGACATTTCCATGGATATATGTGTTATAACCCAAATTGCTTCATCCCCTCTATTTTTCTCCTTTCTACCTTAGTCCCTTTCTTCTGGTGATTTCAACAGGTTTAAAATCCTATATTCATTCTTGAATAGAAAGTACATCAGCCATGTTCACCTCCATGACTTCCTTCTTTCACCTCCCACAGATGTCATGTTCTTACTGTGCCCTCACACGGGGACGGGGACAGGGACGGGGTGAGGTAACAGCAGGTCCTGCCACAAGGGCTCCGATCCTATTCCCGAGGGCGGCCCGGTCACCTCCCAAGCCCTCCTGATACCCTCATGTTGGGGGTGAAGTTTAAAGAAGTGACTTTACAGGGGTCAACACCTCCTGGCCATTCTCCAGGCCTCCCCTTACGACGACCTTTAGTTTCAAAAGGACTCCAGGACAGAGACACACGGGAGCCTTCATCCTGATGCTCAGAGCTCTGCTAAGGTGTGACAACAGGTGTGGCCCTGAAATAAGAGATATTGATGGCCCTGGAAAGGACCCTAGAGCTGAGGCACAGAGACAGCGCCCACCTTAAACTGTCTCCATCACTCCTGGACCCTTGGAAGGAACACCTGCCTGTGTCCTTCAGCCTGCAGGACACTGTGCTTCTTGTCTGTACCCAGATCCTACAAGGGCTCTGCCTGCCTTTCCTGGTCCCCACTAAGAGGGCAACTTCTCCTAGGACAAAGGACATGGTGGCTTTGGCTGAGGGACCCTCACAGTGCTCACAGACCAGGCAAGGGGCTGCAAGCCACCTCAGGAACAATGCCAGCCCTGGTAAAGGGACCCTGTGTGCACATCAGACAGGGCCAGTTCTACTCCAGAGCTCACTCAGCGTTTCAGAGCTGCCACCTGCTTGCCTGAGAGGCCTCAGTCCTCCCAGGGACGTCCCCGTTCCAGTTCCCGGGGCCCCATGTTCCCATCTGCTGCTGTAGCACTGATGGAGAAATGGCGCCACAGGCATCTTGGGGAATAATTCACCCAGCAGGTTGCAAAGTGCCCAGGGAGGGGAGGTGGCACTTTCCTGCTCTTGAGGTGGCACCCTGGAGGCTGTCCTTGTCACACACTCCCAGTGGGAAATGGCCAGGACATAGCCTTCCAGGCAGCATGCTGGTGGCCTTGGTCCTTGGGTGCAAAACTGTTTCTCCCAGCTCCTCCATCTGCATAGATCTCTCTCTCTTTCTCTCTCTCTCCCCTCTCTCCATTTTTCTTCCTTCTCTCTCCCTCTCTCTTCCTCTCTTTTTCTTCCTTCTCCTTCTGTCTCCCTTCTCCCTCTCCTTTTCTCTGTCCTTTCCCTCTTCCTCTCCCTCTCTCTCTCCCCTCTCACTATCTCTCTCTTCCTGTCTCACTCTTTCTTTCTCCCTCTCCCTCTGTCTCTCCCTCCCTCTCTCTCTCCCTCTCCTCCCTCCCTGTCTCTCCCCTCCCTCTCTCTCCCCTTCCCTCTCTCTCCCCCTTCTCTCTCTCCCCCCCTTTGTCTTTTCTCTGTCTCCTCTCCCTTCCTCTCTCTCTCCTTCTCCCCCTCCCTCCCTCTCTCTCCCCCAGTCCCCCCATGTCCCTGCAGCCCTAGCTTTCATGGAGAGGACACTTCCTGGTGGCCAGCAGGGCTGGGATGGGGCCAGGGGCTGGGGTGACATGGCTGAGGCAGGGATGGAGGGAACAGGGCTGGGATTGCACTGAGAGAGGAAGGTGGCCTGGTGAGAGGGATGGTGTGGCCTGGATCCCCTGCCATTGTCTCCAGCAAAACCGCTCCTGATGGCCCTGAGAGGGCACTGGGCCTGGAGGTCACTTTCCCTATGGGCCTGAAAATGTGCCCAAGTCCCCGAGCCATCTACAGGGGAGCAGTGATGGCGGGTGCCTGTGTCACCCCACCCTGGGGTTGGCCTGGATCCCAGAGCTCTGAGTTTCTGAGGTCCAGTGATGGGGTCTCGTGGTTGTGGTCGTGCAGTGGCCTGACATTTCCATGAGGTGACAATGGTGCTGGCCATGCCTGGGTGGGAGGAACAGAGGGACAGGGATGGATGGCCAGGTTTGTCCCTGGACAGGGGACAGATGAATAAAATGTGCGACCTTTCACAGCAGCTAACAAATAAACGAGGTCTAGTCAGGCCAGTCTGGGATACTGATCAAAAATGGGGGAAAAGAGCAATTTGCAGATGAAATGGTTTATTTAAGAGGAGAAAGGGGAGAAGAAGGCGCTTCTGACTTGGCACAATGAAACCCCTGGGTACAACGAATTTATGCAAATCAAATGACAAAACTGACATTAAGAAGTTTTAAAACTGGAAAGAAAGAGGGAAAGGGAGAGAAAAAGAACAAACCTCTGTGCTGCCTGTAGCCAGGTGCAAAAGGCAGACTTAGATGATCTGAAGCCCTAAAACCCCAACCTCCCCATGGGGGCTCAGAGGGGGGTGACTGGGAGAGGAGGTCAAAGGGCAGAGGTCCTAAAACTTAACAGGGGGATCACTTGTTCCTCATGCAATTAAAAATTCATCATCAAACAGGGGAAATGAGGTGTTAGCGTTCTACAAACTTCATCCCCCCAACCTCACAGACCCCGTGGGGCCAGGCCACGCATTATGACTTGTGGATAATTCGTGGTTTCCCTTCTTATTTTTTTTTCTTTTCCTTCATTGAGATGTGGCAAATTGATACAGGTGTGTGAGCTGCCCACAAATCAACAGGTGGCCATGGTGAGTCATTTCCAGAGAGAGAGAGAGAGAGAGAGAGAGAGAAGAGGAACAGAGGGAGGGAGGGAGGGAGGGAGGAGGGAGGGGGAAAGGGGTGGCTATCCCTTATCCAAAATTTATCCAAAATGCTTGGGGACCGCAAGTGTTTTGGATTTCAGAATTTTTTTCCAGATTTTGGAACATATGCGTATGCATAATGAGATTTCACGAGGGGAGAGACTGAGATCGGGTGCAGAGGCAACACGGGAAGAAATGATATCGAGAATATTCCATCCTGGAATTCTAAATGCTCACCAAGTCACTCCTTAGTCTCCTGGGGAAATGCCGCCCTTTGCTTCAGTGTTTGGTGTAAAATTCCAATCCGTCTTTCTCCTACCTGTGAGGCGGCTGAACAACTCTCCCTTCTCCTAGGTTGGAAAGTCATTCTGTTGTTGGGGACTTGTCACATGGACACACTGGCTGAGTGACTTTGACTCCTTTGGGGAACAAGGTTTAATTGTCCTGTTTTTCCCCTCTTCTTCTCTTCTTTGATGTGTTCTTCCCTAGGGGAAGACAAAAATCATACAACAGTCAGTCGTGTAACTAGCATTGCAACCAAAGGGTGGGTGAAGCTGGTGCTGGATGAGCAGGGTGGGTAGGATTTCTTGTGCACCATGTCTAATTGCACACAAAATACACACTTCTGTATACACATGCGTGAAAACCTCTGAATCACAGGTATTAAGGCAGTAATAAGAGGAAGATCAGAGTTAGAAGAGCTAATGCTTGCCTTTTCCCATCTGTCACCTCATTTAATTCTTCCATATATCAGAATAGCATGACATCGTTCTGATCTACTTAGCGAAAAGGGAGCTGGCCAGGCATTGGTGGCTCATGCCTGTAATCCTGGCTACTTGGGAGGCAGAGATCAGGAGGATTGCAGTTCGAGGCCAAATAGTTTGTGAGACCCTGTCTTCAAAATACTCAACACAAAATAGGCTTGGCAGAGAGGCTCAAGTTGTAGAGCGCCTGCCTAAGCAAGTGCGAGGCCCTGAGTTCAAATCCCCAGTGCTGCAAAAACAAAGGTCAGCAAAACACAGGAAATGTCAGTCAGCTTCCCAGGGTTAACAGGATAAGTGCTTAGTGCAGAACACCTCTGTAAGACTAAGGGAGAGGAAAAACATGGAAGATGCAGGTATTTTTAGAGAAAGCAGGTAGCAAACCTACCTGGCCATGCATAGCTCTGATCAAATTTCTCAAGTATTTAAAATCTCTCATTTACCCCAAACCGGGAACATGCACCTTCCTCTGCGTGCACCGGCACCTGGGGGACTTTGCAAGGGTGGCCATTTATGAAACTCATTTGACCACGGACTCCATCTTCTCCTGGGCAGTGTCCAGTTTTCCAGTCCTCTTGGGAAATGAAATGCTAAGCTACAAAACAAAATGTGGAGACTTCAGTCTTATGCCTGGTACCTTGTTCCTTTCTGACTGTCCACAAGGTTTTGCAAGGGCCAGGCAGCAAACACACCTTAAGGAGGACAGAAGGAATCAAAGGGAACCTGGAAACTGCTCCATGGCAGTGGGACGGAGCTGAGCTGGTGGAAAGTACACGTCTCCTTCAAAGGAAAGAGCCAGGATGTCAACGTGGAGGTCAGGCTCAAAATTGATGGACACTGTGACATTCCAAGACAATGGAAGCTTGCATTTTGATTTATATGCTCTGTATTATATTATAGTTTTTGGGTGGGACTGGGGTTTGCACTCAGGGCTTCTTACTTGCAAAGCACGTGCTCTAATGCTTGAGCCACTTCTCCAGTCCGTTTTGCTCTGGTTCTTTTGGAGATGGGGGTCTTGAGAATGCTTTGCCCAGACTGGCCTCGAGCTGTGACCCTCCTGATCTCAGCCTCCCAAGTAGCTGGGATTACAGGTGTGAGCCACCAGAGCCCAGCTACTACCAGTATTTCTAAGGGATGGCAACCGAAGAAGGTTGAAAACTCCATGTGGTTAAGGCTGTGTTTGGCCCACACACAGCCAGCGTGCAGTTTTTCTACAAGACACTGTGCAATGACACCAAGTTGTTCAATAGAGACTTCTTATTTTGTGACGTGGCATGTCAGCTCTTTCTATTCACTTTTCAGAATCAAAAATAGACAAATTCTCAGATGTACATATGCAAATCTCAACACATATTTGCGTACATACACAGATGCAAATATAAACTCACATTTGCATACATACATAAATGCAAATATAAACTCACAGTTGCATACATACATAAATGCAAATATAAACTCACATTTGCATACATACATAAATGCAAATATAAACTCATATTTGCATACATACATACATAAATGCAAATACAAACTCACATTTGCATACATACATAAACGCGAATATAAACACATTTGCATACATACATAAACGCAAATATAAACACATTTGCATACACACATAAATGCAAACACAAACTCACATTTGCATACATGCATAAATGCAAATATAAACTCCAGCCACACCCATATTTGGCAAGATCCAACTTCTTTTCCAGGTTCACTAGGGAGCCAGATGCTGTAAGCACAGTGATTGTGTCATTTAACCCCAGGATGACTGACCAATGGGAGCGTGACCTGAGCTACTTTTTTATAAGCTCTATTTGCATACGGTATGATTGACGTGTACCCATGTTTGCACCCAGCACCTCTTAAAAGATCTGCAGAGAAAGGTGAAAATGAGGTTGAGGGTTGAGTTCCTCTGAAGACCCACAGGTAGCAAATTAACCAAGGAGTAGAAAAATACTGACGTTCTCTTTTAAACGTTCTTTGCTTTTGAAAGTAGATATGGAGGAAGTCATTTCCCTCAGTCCTGCCTTGAGTGCAGCTCGGGTTCTGAACTCATCCTGCAGCATGGACACATCCACTGCCTCATGCGGTGTCTGATGTGACCGTCACCACCACTGACCGCAAGGTGAATGTACCTCCCATTCCTTCCCCGCTCAGGGCTGGCCCCCCGGTCTGCAAAACCTGCTCTGGCTGCCTTTCCCTCCCCTCCTTTCTGCGGTGTGTATGTCTGGTGCAATGGCAGCTTCCTTTGGCCATGCTTTACAGGAATAAAATCTCTGCTGGTTCATCTGTCCCCTCCATGTGCAGTCCCCAGGCTACCGCAGCAGTGGCAGCACGAATCCCAGAGATGCTGGATGGACGTGGAGACCATGGTGTTTGAATGAAGCAGGGATAGTTTGAGTATAGAAGCGATGATCCGTGGGACAGGCATCTCTGATTCTCCCATCACCTGGACCGTTCAGGTGGCAGGTGATGACAGCTACAGAGACACTTCTGTAGGAGTTACAGAGCTGAATGAAACCCCGCCCCAACCCCAGGTCCCTTCCAGCGGTGGGATTTTCAGGGAGGTGTTTCACACTGATCCTTGCCCTGCTTGGGGACTTTGGCCTCTGGACAGAAAGCCCACTCTGCCTGCAGGTCCTGCAGTGTGGGGGGACTGGACAGTTAGTGGCTTCTGGAAGCATCTCTTGACCCATGACCTAAGAGGACTGGTGACAAATACCCCAAGCCCTGTGCCCATCGAGTGGGATCAGTCACCCTGGTTCCCAGTGTTTTCCAGAGAGCTTAGGAAAGCTCCAGTCGCCCGTGGCAGTAACTGGCCCCACAACACCCGCTCTGCTGGCTGTCATCCCTTCCGGACTCCTTGTCCCCTGCCCCTCCTAGTGTTTCCTGGGACCTAAATAAGTGACTTGCACTCAAATCCTTGCCACTGGGGGGAAACCCAAGAAGATCCCCCAGAATCTCAGGCTTTCCCTCCCACAGAGAAGGCTTCCGTTTGTTCTCCAATGAATGAAACTCAACAAATGGCAACGTCTAGACAGAAGGCTCAGAAGTCACAGTGACAGGGGCAGAGGTGGCAGGAATACGGCTGTGTGTTTCAGATACTAATTTGCACTTCCACACCTCCAGGCTGAGGCGATGTCTTGCACTAAAGCCCATGGTGTGACTGAAACTGCACAGTGCCCTAGGGCGGAGGCCTGTGACTCTGTACCTGTCCCCTCTGCCTGCTGCCCTCGATCCCCAACACAGGGCCACAGAGAAGGACAGCACATTCAAACAACCCAGGATTCAGCCGTCTACAGGGATGCCGGTGCGGGAGCTAGGGAAGGAGGCAGGTGACAGTAAATTTCTGTCCTGTAGATTGTGTTACACGTGGAGCCGGCCAAAATGCCCAGACAGAGCCCGGTGTGTTTTATGGTCAGTCACTGCAGGGGAGTGGGGTTTATGGAATCTCTTGTAATGACCACACTGTTAAACACCAAGCCAAGTTGGGCAGCTTTTTCTTTCCTGGCCCTCTAACCTGAGATTTCTCCAGGGAAAAAGCACAACTTATAGTCAAAGATAAAATGTTACCCTTAAAATAAGCCCAAGCCTGAGAATGACAGGTCCTGTGATTAATACTGACTTCTGATACCCCCAGCTTGGGGACATCACAGGAGCAGCTGAACCAGGAAACACGATCTGCTCCACGCGTGATCAAGAGAAACCCTGTCCCTGAGGAGGCACAGCTGAAGGACAGCCAGCCACAGTGTGACAAAACTCTATGATCAGAAATGGACAGCGTGCCCCTTTTTGTTCCCTTTAGTTAAAGAGGGTCTCCTGCTCCCCCAAACAGAGACGTCCTGATGAGGGCCTCGGAGCCATGGCTGCGCACGGGATCCGCAGGACAGACAGACTTCCCTGTCTGATTGAATTTTATCACAGGTCTATTCCAGTCCTTCTGTGATTTTTTTTCAATGCTCTGAAAAGATTTCTGTACCTCTGTGAATTCTGAAACTCTGGAAAATTGTAGAATGAAGTGCCAGAGAAGGAAAAAGTTTCAATGGACCATGTCTACAAATCTGCTGGGGAAAGAATCTCTTTGGGTGACACAAGGCGTCGAAGGGCCCTGAGGTGTAAGCACAGACTCTACAGAGCCAGGGCAGAGCTGGGGTCATGACTGTGTTGGGTCTTTCACTGGAGTCTACTTATTTCATGCTATATGAGAATCCAGAGGGCCCATAAGCAACCTGACCATTAACCAGACAATCCCATACCTCCACCCATTAACCATCCAATCCTTTAAACTACCCAATTCTGTACCTCCAGCCAATCCCATACCTCCATCCAATCCCATACCTCCATCCAATCCCATACTCCATCCAATCCCATACTCCATCCAATCCCATACTCCATCCAATCCCATATCTCCATCCAATCCCATACTCCATCCAATCCCGTACCTCCATCCAATCCCATACCTCCATCCAATCCCATACCTCCATCCAATTCTGTACCTCCATCCAATCCCATACCTCCCTCCAATCCCGTACCTCCCTGCAATCCTGTACCTCCATCCAATCCCATATCTCCATCCAATCCCATACCTCCCTCCAATCCCATACCTCCCTCCAATCCCGGACCTCCCTCCAATCCCATGCCTCCATCCTGTTAACCATCCAGTCCCATACCCCCATCCTGGTGGAGCTCAGCAGCTCTCATCTCTTCCCCACATTCAGAGGGCCAGCTACTTTTCAATTCTGAGTGAATTTCAATAAATTCACTTTTCTCAGGTCTTAAGAATATCTCAAACTCCTACAAAACAGTGCTTAGACGACTTTCTCCTGTCTCATGGCTTTTTGTCCTGATGGAAGACAAGTCACTGATTTTTAAAAGTTCTTTCCACTTTTTGGTGGTACCAGGATTTGAACTCAGGGCTTCACGTTTGCTAGGCAGGTGCTTTACCACTTGAGCCACTCTGCCAGTCAGTGTCACTGATTACAGAAAAACACTTTTCTGTGAGGCCATGGAGTGTCTGTTCTCCTCAAAAACTTACCACAAATGAAATCCTGGACTTCAAGTTCAAACAGTTCAGGTCAAAACTTCAAGGCTATGCAGATAGCAGGTCAGTATATTAAAAAAAAAAAAGTGACAACCAAATTTGGATTTGGCCAGCAGGCTGGGGTGTTGTCACCTTAAGCTCTCATCAACACCATAATGAAGAAATTGGGATCCCCTTGTCATAGTCACCTATCTGAGGTCCGTCGTGCATCCGGGGACAGATTTAGAAGGACCCCAACTGGAATCCCTGCTCCAAGCCTCCATCTTTCCATTGCAGACGACTGAGCCATAATTCCGTTGAAATGCCAGTAGAGGGGGAAAGCTCAAATGTACCAATTGCTTCATTTTCCTGGCTGCTCATAAAAAGCACGGGTATGATTTGAGCAAGAACTCTTTTTTTTTTTTTTTAAAATATGGACATCTGAATTTTTTCCTTTTGCCTGGCGACAGACGCCTGGCCTGTTTCTTAATTAGGCTTCTCTCCTTTCTCTGAGTGCCTTCAAGATCCGTGTGTGCTAAATGAAGGACAGGACAGGCAGTGTCACTTTTCACGGGTCCCTGGGGAACCTAATATTATGTCTTTGCTGTCACTGGCTGAAATGGGTCTGCTATTCACAGCCCCCGCCAGCCCCGACATATACAGCTGTCTACTACTTCATGGAAAACAGGGCAATTTACAGGGTTTATGCATTCAGATTTTTTTTTCTTTTTTTGCAGTACTGGGATTTGAACTCAGGGCCTACACCTTGAGCCACTCCACCAGCCCTTTTCTGTGAAGGTTTTTCTTGAGATAGGATCTCGAGCTGGCTTTGAACCACGATCCTCCTGATCCTGTAGCTGGGATTACAGGCATGAGCCACCGGCACCTGGCTTGTACTCAGAATCTTAATTCAACTTGTGATTCCTGACATCTTAAAAAGAAGGCTTCCATCTGAGCCGCATCAAATGTTTTGGGATCACATCTATGAATTCCGGGTAGAGAGCACCAGAGGGGAAAGGGACTGTTAAATGCTGGCAGAGGGAAGATTGTGACTGTCCAGGGGAAGGAGACCTGCTTAAGGAAGGAATTGATGCCTTGTCTTCCCCAGCTCCTCCTTCCTCTGCGGGGCAAATGATTCTCTTGTGACAATAAGGTCTCCTTAGGAATGTCCCATGGACTCCCAGTGGTTGGTCCATGATCAGTTCACTGATTTGCACATCAAAGTGGTCATCGTTGTGTGGTCTGAGTGCGCTTCATCTGAGGACTGCATGGCGTCTGTTTTCTGAACAACCAGAGCTGTACACTGCAGAGAGAGCTAAACTCATCTGCGTATAAACTTATTTCCTCCCTCATTATTTGTAAGTGGAAGCAAGTATGATACCAATGGAGGTGGACCAGTTAAGGGGACACCCAAATGGAGGACACCACTGCCTCTGTAGAAAGCTGGCCACCTGCCTTGGCCGCCATATTGGACCCCAGCTCCAGGCCGAGTCAGCATCCTTGGGGTCTTGTGACCGATGTCACTCTTACGGATAAAATTGGTCTTCCCTTTGAATACCTAACTATGGCTATTGACATAAAAGATGCCAAATGCAAAGTATAAATTTCACAGTTTTCGAAAAGCATTTTATTCGCATATGTTATCTGTAGAGGGGCCTCATTGTGACACTGTGCTTGGGTTTGGTTCACCCCACCATTGTTCCCCCTCATCTCCCTCCCCCTAATTAAATTGATTTTGAGGGGTGTCAGTGTTGTATCTTCACACATGCGTATAAAAACATCAGCCACAGTCGCCCTCCTGCACCCCCTCCCCACCCCATAACAGGACCTGTTTTGCTTCTTGGCCTTCATCGGTTAAGTGTGCATTCATTGCTAAAGGGCTTTCACCACGGTTAAATTTCACACTTCAGTGTCCCTTTCCACTTAAGGTTTTGGTTCAAATCCCACAGAATAGTCCTGTGGAAGCCAAGAGGGCAGCAGGAGCTGGACTGACTGGCATGCTTCACTAAATCATCTGTTTTTGTCACAGGAACCATGCTGGCTTTCATTTGGTAACACTCAATCCACCTGAGGCTAAGTGAAGTCCTGGCTGCTTGCTGTTAGCAAAGGTGCTGCCATGTTTCCTCCGGGCAGTGCGGCCAGTGAGTGCCCAGTGCTCACGGGTCTCCCGTCACCCCCACTTACTCTTGCAGGGATTTCACATCACACACAGTCATGGGAGATCTGTCACAGGAAACAGCATGGGGTCACAGCTGCAAAGGGACAACTGAGCATCAGTGTAGCCGACCAAAGTCACCACTTCAAATCCAACAACAAATGTGGCAGCTTTTTTGCACCCCAGACATTTAAATGTCCCTGGAGCCACAAAAATCAGTCTTTTAATGAACCATTTCTTTTTATGAGTTTCTGAAGGTGACAGCATCACACATGGAGATTTAAAAGTTTGGGAAATTTCGTTTACAATTTTACATTTTGTTTACATTTACAGGCAATGAGAGCCTGAATCACGGATAAGTGTCTTTAATTTTTAGATATTTTTGTCATAATTCTTTTCCTCTAAAGCAATATTTTTAAAAAAAGTTAGCTCATTTGAACTTAGGGGTTATAGGTGTCTTGCGACAAATCATTATCGATATGCACTTAATGAAAAACCCAGTGCTGTCCCATGTCCTGGTTCTGTTAAAATCAACCTCGATTAACTACAACGAAACATAATCACACATTTGTTTTCTCCATCAGCTCAGCCACATTGCACACGCACAATAGGCCTGGATGGCGAGTGGCTACCATTTTGGACGCACCAAGAGACATTTCCACCATTGCAACAAGTTCTGTTGGTGGCCCTGAGCCCTACAGCAAGCAAGGCAGGTGACTGCACACTGTCAACCTTCAGATGTGGGATGTGGGGTGTCGTCAGCCCTCGGGAGACAGGCACCAGCCCGTGGAAGCAAGGAGGAATGAAAGACCATGTCCTACCTGGACCAAGCAGCAAGGTGACCAATGGGACCCAGTGGACATTGACAGCTCGAGAGTCCCTGGCAGGACAAATGAACCCAGGCCACACTCCAGGGGCAAAGCCGGGGCTATGGAGTGAACCATGGACCGTGCTGAAGTCCCGAGAGAAATCCCGGAGCACGGGACAGGCTGCGGTGACCTCAAGGCTGTCCACTGCTTTCCTGCGGGTTTCCGGTTGCTACCAGAAGGAATGGCCATGGACTTTTACTTAGGGCCAGCTCAGAAGTGTCCCCGGGCTGTCACAAAGGTGTCGGCAGCGACCTGGTTTTCCTGGAGGCTCAGCTTTCCCTGCCTTTTTCCACTTTGCAGACCTCCATCACTCCTTGGTTTTGTGGCCTCTTTGTCCATCTTCCAAGCTGACACTTCTTCCTCTGACTTTTCCCTTATTTTTGTCATCATCCCTCTTTCTCTGACCCTTACCTTCCCACCTCTCTCTCACAGGGATCCTTCTGCTTACATAGGATCCAGGAGAATCTCCAAGACCAAGACTGGAGTTGGGGACGGTGGCCAAGAGGCAGGGTTTTCCTACAACGTACCTTATTCTTTCCTTAGAACTATAATTTGAGAGAGGGTCTTTTTATAAATCCAACTCTATTTTGAGCTCTGAGACTTCTTAGAACTGATGTTCACCAACTTTCTGATCTTAAGAATTGACTTGTTATCCTGTAATTTCACTAGTTTCCAAAGTGAGTTACTTGCATAGGATGGTATAGTGTCAGACATAGTTTGGGTGAAAGAAAAAATATATACATTAAGGAAAAGAAGTCAATGAATGAATGTGAAAAAAACAAAGAAACATGGCATACATTGGTCTAAGTCTGTCTTGGTGAGGGAAAGATTTGGTCTAATTCTGATCCCTTACACAATTGCTGGTGGTTTTAAGATAGAAAACACCAGTGACAAGTATCACTGAGAAAATTAACTCGTGCAAATGGCTCTAGAGGTGGAGTGCCTGCCTAGCAAGCATGAAGCCCTGACTTCAAAACCCAGGGCCATCAAAAAACAGAACAAAACAAAAAGTAACTCGTGCCAGGTACCCGTAGCTCACGGCTGTGATCCCAGCTTCTCAGGAGGCAGAGATGAGGAAGATGGCGGTTCGAAGCCGGCCAGGGCAAATAGTTCCACAAGCCCCTATCTCAAAAAAAATCACAACACAAAACAGGGCTGGTGGAGTGGCTCAAGTGGTAGAGTGTCTGCCTAGCAAGTGTGAGGCCCTGGGTTCAAATCCCAGTACCGCCAACAAAACAAGAACCCTAACTTGTTTTCCATGAATTGCAAGTTCTCATAAACAGGACACTGGTGGCCCCTACAGCATTCCTTTCCTTGGACACTGGAGTTTCGTAAGCCCTTTACAAATAATGACCCTTTCCTCACGGTCATATTAGAACACCCAAAGCATAATTTCATAGAAAAGATTGTGCAGGAATGCAGTGAGATAACCTCTGTGGACAGGCCTCCTTTTGATCTCCCTTGAGGCAGAAGGATGGCTCAGGAAAGCTAGCAGGACGAATTAACACGGACCCTTTGAACACGTTTCAATGCTGCTGCCTTCCCTGGGCTTTTGAGCTAATATTAAACACATGTCGGCTTAACACGACACTCCCCAGAAATAACTGGCGTGCATTCTCGCATGCTATCTGCTGAGGTCAAGCCCGGACAGTGTCACCTCACCTTGGCTTGGAAGAAAGCTGACACAGTCCCCGCTTACCCGGGCTTCCTGGAACTTGCCAGCAATCTTCCCCCGGAAACCACTCAACAACGAAGAATTTTTAAAAGCTGTCTGCGTTAGCACAGTCCAGAGACATTCATCCTGACACATGTCCCTGGTGTCCCTTCGGATGGACTCCGTGCCAGCCAGCACCAGTGTCCCTAACCTCCACTGCAGTCAAACGGGTGTTGCAGATTTTTCTTTAGGGAATTAATTACAGTAGCAGTGCCTTGAGCTGTGACAAACCCTATCAAGTCCCCAGCACCCTGGGTTTTGTGAATGCTTAGGGACAAGTGCATCTTCCTACTCTCAGCCTCCCCTCCCCTCCTCCTTTCTCCTCTGAGCTCCCTTCTCATTTTTTTCCTGTTCCATTCTTCCCTTTCCTTTTCCTCCCTCCTTGTCCTCACCGTCCTTCCCCGCTCACCCGCCATGTTCAACAGACTGACAATCAAAAATAATGCTGGAGAAATTCTGAAGTCCAAGCCACTCTATCACGTTATCATGGCCACTACTTTATTTATTTAATTTCTTTGAATTTTATTTTATTATATATTATTGTTGTCCTGGAGGTCCATCGTGACACTTCCTTGCATATATGTACCCCAAATTGGTTCATCCCCTCTATTTTTCTGCATTCTACCTTCGTCCAAAGGGCACTATTTTTTTTAAAGATACCCATCAAATTGGGTCATTTTGTACCCTATAAAACCAGAGCACATTTTTAACCCTAGCATACATGGT
This sequence comes from Castor canadensis, assembly GCF_047511655.1. Classification (NCBI taxonomy): domain Eukaryota; kingdom Metazoa; phylum Chordata; class Mammalia; order Rodentia; family Castoridae; genus Castor; species Castor canadensis. The sequence continues at coordinate 126,472,754 of NC_133398.1, forward strand.
AGCCAGGTCTCATCTCCACACTTTGTCCTCACTGTCTTAAAGAGCAAGGGTGACACATTGCTCAAGGTTCTACCTCAGCACTGGTCCCGGGAGTGCAGGTCCCAATTCTGGAACATTCCCCTGCTAAAATACAGCATGGTAGCAAAGATAACCGGTGGGGATTGGGCCCTGTTAAAAATCTGAAGCCTTCGATGGTTTGTGAAGACCAAGTGCTTCTAACACCAAACTGTGTGGCCAAAGGGTGGCCCATTTTTTGGGAACCCAGCTTAGGACTTTTGAACAGTAGTCACTGTCATTTCTTTATCCTCAGAAACTGGGGACAATAAAGGCTTTGCAACTTATGTGCACTTATGTCACAGAATGGTTCAAGGGTGGGTGATGGCATCTTTAAGCATGCGTGTTTCTGGGTTTACAGAGGGATGCAGACAGGCAGAACTGGGGTGGGAAGAGGAGGGCTTGGAAGAAACCAGTGTTCTTTGTACAGAGCAGGGGAACCGAGCGCTTCAAGGTCTTTGTTGCAAGAACTCTTTTCTGTGACAGCCTTGCTAACCCCATCCTTCAGTGGTCTTTCCAGAAGGTCTTGGCCTTCCCCGTGACCCTCAGGGAAACTTTTCTTTTCTGCTACTATTTATATCCTGGGCAACTGAAGAGCAGTGTCCCCATTGGGCTTTTGGTGTGAGGGCTTGGTCAAGCTGTGACGGAGGCACCTCATAGAGAAAGGTGATGTCCGCGGTAAATGGGGCTCTGCAGTGCACACGAAAGCTCATGCACGTCCTTGCAAACAGTGAGCACTGAGCACGATGGTGGCTTCTGTCACTGAAATGACAAGGAGGTTGGTCTTCTGCAGTGGTTCTCAAAGTGTGGCATCCATCTGGGTCCTTCTGGGTCCTTCTGGGTCCATCTGGGTCCTTCTGGGTCCATTTGGGTCCATCTGGTCCTTCTGGGTCCATCTGGGTCCTTCTGGGTCCATTTGGGTCCATCTGGTCCTTCTGGGTCCATCTGGGTCCTTCTGGGTCCATTTGGGTCCATCTGGTCCTTCTGGGTCCATCTGGGTCCTTCTGGGTCCATTTGGGTCCATCTGGTCCTTCTGGGTCCATTTGGGTCCATCTGGTCCTTCTGGGTCCATCTGGGTCCATCTGGTCCTTCTGGGTCCACCTGGGTCCATCTGGGGAGGGTGTCTGCAGGGCTGCTGGATCCCAGGTCCTGGGTCCCACCCCAGGTCTAGGAGGCAGCAGGTGTGGGGAGGGGACAGATAGCCCTCATTTCTAAGAAGTCCTCTGCCCCTGCTGGGGGGACCTCACTTTGAAATTCTGGGTTTGGTTCAAGCTTTCATCCCAGAGATAAAGACTTCAGGATCAAAATGGTGGCACTGGGTCATGTTTTTCCCTTTGTGAAAAACTTACAGGAACCTGCTGTGAGCCAGGCATGGCTCTGGTGCTGGCAGAGTTGCTCTTAGCAAACAAGGCACAGCCTCTGCTGTCACCCAGCGTTTGCTCACTGAGGAGGGGCAGAAGACAAAACCAAGCCACAAACAAAGACATGAACAAGTCAAATTTTAAGAAGAAAATAAAACCAGGAGATGCCAGAGCCCATGGGCAGAGCAGGAGTGTCTTTAAACTGTGCCGCTGGCTGGAGTCTCCTTGGGGAGGAAACTTGCTCACCATGTTCTTTCTTATTAAAGAGTGACAGATGACACTGTGCACATCATGATTTTTGAAGTGTATCTGTATCTCTGTCATCTATCTATCTGTCATCCATCTGTCTGTTGTGGAATGGTCACATCTGGTTGATTAACAAATGCATCACCACACATGGCCGTCATTTTGCAGTGGAAGTGCAGACAATCCATTCTCCTTTCATTTTGTAAGAATACAATACACTTCCATTAATTATACCCACCGTACAGTGCAGTGGGGTTCTTGGAGTTTATTTCTCTTAACTGTAACTGTGCCTATCTGGGCCAATGTCACCCCGCCCCTCTTTTCCCTGGTTGGGGTGACATTTTTGCTAATGGGAGTAATGAGAAGATCTGGGGAAAGAGAGTTCTGGGCAGATGAGAGGGAAAATTCAAATTGCAAGGCAAAATGCAAACAAGGAAGCCTAAAGGATCAGCAAACATTTGAAAGAAGTTTAACACCATTTTGATTGGTAGAGAAACAACTAGTTATGAGGTCTTTTCTAACCAGCACTGTCTGTTAGATTACTGTGAGCACAGGACTGGGGCCACAGTAAGAGGGATGGGGTCCCCCTTCGTGGAAGCCCTGGACGTCTGATTTCCAAAGCTACACCATCCATCTCTAAGTCCTGGCCCCTGGTTCTTCCCTCTAGCTCACGATCCCCATGAGTAAAACGCAAATTAAATTTGACACAAATAAAACCTCAGCTGCTCCTTCTCCAACCTCAACGCCAGTGCATCTCTGCTCTCAGGAGCTGCTAAGATAAATAAAATAAATCTTGAAAAACAAGTCTTTCCACATCTGAAATATTTTTCAAGAGAGTGTCAGGACACTGGCCAGAGATATTAATTTGCAACTAAAATTTACCGTTTTTGCCTGTGGAGACCTGTTTTCTTTCTCTCGAGAGCCAAGGAGAGAGATTACATCTAACACAAGAGATTTGCAATACTCAGAGTCCTCTGCAGGCCATCAAAATGTCACCTGTGAATGTGAAAATTTCCTCCTTGCATTCTTAATTAATTCGGTCATGTGGTAGACGTGAAACCACTGTGTTTTTTGGCACATCCATCTTTCTTTACCTGACATATCTGTCCCACACTTGATTTCCTGCTTTTTGACTAAGATGTGGTTGAAACTCTTATCTTAGTAGGTTTGCAGAAATATTCTCGAGTGGGTGTCAAATTTCTCTCCAGTTTCTCAATGCTTTTATTATGAACCTGGTGTTGTGACCTAAAGAATAAACTCAAAGAAAAAAAAGCTTAGTGGCTAGATTAACAATTCAATTGGATTCGGGGGGGGGGAGTATATTACTATGCAAATGATCTTATTAAAATTAATTTACTCAGGCAATGCACAGTTCTCGGTCACCAAATCTATTTCAAATCTCCTGGGATAGGCAAACCCATTATTTATCAGGAAACTCACTTTCTAGCAGAGCAAGAGAGAGAGAGAGAGAGAGAGAGAGGAGAGAAAAAAGAGAGAAATAAAGAAAGAAAAGGAAGGAAGAGAAAAAGAATGAGAAAGGGAGGGAGGAAGAAAGAAAAGAGACAGGAGAAAGGAGGGAAGGAAAGAAGGAGGGAGCAAGAGAAGGAGGGAAGGCAGGCAGGCATTGCATCAGGTGTCTGTGAGTGTGAAGAGAAAATGAACCAGGCTAAGTAGATGGAAAATTAGTGAGCATGATGTCAACTTACTTAGAATTGAGAGCAAAATCTCTGATGGTGACATTTATTTATTTAAAGTTGACAAAATTGTATGCATGATGTTTTGTATACATGTATATTATGGAATAACTAAATCAAGTTAATTAATGTAGGTATGAACTCACATCGTTATTACTGGTGTGTATCTTTGGTGTGGGATGACATTTGAGCGAACTTCTGAGGTGTCAGAAGGGCCACATCTAGGAGAAGCAAAAACTAATGTCCTGAGGCTCGTGAATGAGGATCGGAGTGACAGGAGATGAGATGGAGAAGGAGCAAGAGCCTATCAGGTAGGGTTTTTATAGGTTATGCTGAGAAACTCTGGGTTTTCATCTGAGAGAGACAGAAATTGCTAGCAGATTTTAAACGAGAAGTGATAGGTCCATCTTATCCTTTAAGAACTCTCTAGTGACTGTATAAAAGCAAAAGAAAATAAAACTACAAACCACATGCACATACACCCACCACCACCACCACCACCACCATCACCATCACCATCACCATCACCACCACCATCACCATCACCACCACCATCACCACCACAATCACCATCATCACCATCACCATCACCACCACCACAACCATCACCACCACCATCACCATCACCATCACCATCACCACCATCACCACCACCATCACCATCACCACCACCATCATCACCACCACCACCATCACCACCACCACCACCATCACCATCCCCATCACCACCACCATTATCACCACCACCACCATCATCACCACCATCATCACTATCACCACCATCACCACCACAATCACCATCATCACCACCACCACCATCACCATCATCACCATCACCACCACCACCATCACCACCATCACCATTATCACAACCACCACCATCACCATCATCACCACCATCATCACCATCACCACCACCATCACCACCATCACCATCACTGCCACCATCAACATCACCACCATCATCATCACTACAATCACCACTACCATTGCCATCACAACTGAAATAGGAGCAAAGACCAGATCAGGTTGAAAATGGGGAGACTGATGTCATAATTTTGGCCAAAAATTACAAAAAGCAGAGGAAGACATGAGAAGTGGCCGAATTCCAATTGTATCTCAAAGACAGAGCCAAGAGTAACTGATAACGTATGGGAAGAAGGATCTGAGAGAAAGAGGAGTCAAGGAAGTCTTCAAGGGTTGGGGCTTGAACAACTGGAAACGAAGTTGTCAGTTACTGAGATGGGGACTGTGTGGTGGCGGGGAGGGAAGCAAGTTTGGGTTGGGAAGTCAAGAGCTCAGCTTTGGAGAGCTTAGGCTAAAGATACTCAAAATACATCTACGAAGACAGGTGAATCAACAAGTCTGGAGCTCCAGGTTGCAGACAGATACATGGGAGGCTGTCAGTGTAGAAATGACATTTCTTGGATGAGATAAAAAGGGGGTCTGGATAGACAGAGGGGGGAGGAGACTTGAGGACTGAACTCTGGAACACACCAACTGTGAGTCCCCAACTGTGAGGTTGGGGACATAAGAAGAACACAATAAAGTTTAAAGGAAGGAGTAGAAGTGACATAAGAAGAAAACCAGGAGCAAATGATGCTCTGAAACCAATGGGCAAGAGTGTTGCAAGAAGAAGGGAAGGTCAACTGAGAAGTGCCGCCAATGGTCCTAGAAAGAAGAGGACCAGTGAGTGACTATTGGATCACATTGACAGGAGTTCCAGTAGAACAAAAGAGGCAAAAGCCCACCTGGAATGTGTCCAAGAGGTCATCAGAGAAGATAATCTAGAGACTTGAACTCAGAAAATGATTTGGAGAGGTTTTGGTACAAGGACAGTAGAGTAACAGGGGAAGTAGTGGGAAAAAAGCCAAGAGGGGCAAGAAGAGAAGCAGTGGAAAGATGGTGGAGAGGGGGTGGAGGTCCTAAAGGCTCAAAGGGTTGTTTGGGTCCTGGAGGGTGTGATGAGATGATGGTCCAAAGTAGACTGACAATGGAGGGAGCACAATTAATAGTAACGACAAGGTCTGGACAGGCATGGACCATTTGGAGAGGGAAGCTTGGAGGTTGTAAAAGGAGGGAGAGAATTGAGAAGGCAGGAAAATGGAGGAAAGATGTGGGTATAAGAACCCTTGTGAATCATAACTGGAATAAAGAGAAACCACAGAAAGAAACCTGTTGGCAGTACGAGAATCAAAACTAGAACAGGGACAGTCGCCCTGCTTGACCCCACCTGGCAATGTATAGGGTAGGTGACTCAATTCTCTGGTCACTTTGCATGTCCACGGATGACCCCAAAAGCATTGTGGATATTTATTTTGGGGTTACAAATAAGTTTTAATAAGTAAGCAAATTCACAAATGCAGACATCGCTGTGTGAATGGTGAGGACCGACGTCAGGTTGGAGGGGTTGGGCACCGGTTGGGTCAGGCAGGATTCCGTCCATGACCTTGAGTTCCAGCTGAGACAGTGGAGGTGGCTGGGGACGGTCAAAGGCGTGTGTTGTATGGTCAGATGAGAGGTCAATGTTGAGGCACGATTTGGGATTCTTGGGCTTTGGGACATCTGTGATCAGTGGAAATAAAGATGGGAGTGGCTATGGGAGAGGCATATGTCTGATAAATTTTTGCTCTTAGAGAGTCAACAATATCGAAATGCTTTCCCTCTGTGCAGTTGATTGCATAACAAGAGCACTGAAAGCTGTTGAGTACTAGGGGATAGGAGGGAAACAATCGGGGAGAGTAATGGAGATTAAATTACTCTTGCTATAAAGTAAGTCTTGGGCCATCGACTACCATTTTACTCCAGTAAATTTGTAAAATGCGCTAGTAAATTTGTAAAATGTAATTCAATGGGTGAACAAATAAGAAACTAATTTTCCTGAAACAGCTTTCGGTCACAGCCCACATTGAAAGGAAACATTTGGATTTCCAAAAAATGGTTGATGGTGGACTGGGGCCCTCCCATGTCTTGTTTTAGCACTACCATTTTTTCCCCCTTTTCCTTCTTCTGCATGGTTACTTCTCTGTGGTGTGACACCTTTAGTCCCAGAATTTCAGGAATGATTGAAGGACTGAAAAAAGAGAGAGAGGAGGAACCCAGGGATGAGCGAGTGACCAGAGTGACGACTATCGTTGTGGACTCACGCTGGTCCACCCCTGGGCTGTCACCAACCCAACCTCCATGAGTGTCCCTGGTCTGCTGCTGCTGCTGGTCCAGCTGGGGCTACAGGAAGAGCAATGTCACCTTGCGTCTGGCTCCTTGGGTCACTGAGCCCCACCCCTTTGCAGAACCTGAGATGCAAACACAGTCTGACCGCTTTTGGGGGGCAAAGCAACCTGGGAGCTGCAGTTTCTAGGCTTCCGGCCTCTGGGGAGGAGAGGGCAGGGTAGAAAGCAAGGGCGGTGAGAAGAACCAGCAAATAATACAAGGCACGCTTTTGGCTCTCATCTCTCACATACCACAAATCCAGACACGCCAGGAATCCTGGAAGGCTTGACCTGCAAAACAGAAGTGGAATCGGTCATTCCGCTCCACACCAGATGCCAAAATGTCCTGACACGATAGTGAGATGAGAGTTTCAGCAGAAATCAGGTTACATCCTGCCTGTGCTGGAGCTTTGCACAGAATATAAGCCGAGCCCTCAGCAGCGTGGCGAGCCCCATCAGCTGTGATCTCATCTGCTCTTGGTTGGTCACTATGACTGACCACCCTGGCCCCCTTGCTGTGCCTCAGACACTCAAGTCAGAATCGTGACACGGGGCCTTGGCACCACCTGTCCTCCACCTGGAACGACCTCTCTGGGGACAATCCTACAGCTGACTCCCTGATGTCTCCAAGGCTTTGCTAGACCTTCTCAGGGAAGCCCTCCCTGCTGATTCCACTATACAGACACTCAGACATACAGACACAGACATACATGCATATTTATATGGAGGGACTGGGGATTGAACTCAGGACTTCACACTTGCAAAGCAGGCGCTCTACTGCTTGAGCCACACCTCCAGTCCATTTCGCTCTGGTTATTTTGGAGATTGGGTTTTGAGAACTATTTGCCTTGCTGGCCTCGAACCACAACCCTCCTGATTTCAGCCTCCCAAGTAGCTGAGATCACAGGCATAAGCTACTGACACCTGGAAATCTTTTAACTCATTCCCTACTCGTTCTCCCACTGCTCATGATGTCTCTTGTCTTGTTCTGTAAGCTGCAAGCACGGGTCCATAAACCAGGCTTCCAGGAAGGCCTCGTGGCCAACAGCGGGAGTGACCGACACTGTAGTCTCTTCTTGGGACTCCCCAAGGCTCTCTGTCATTGTCACCTGCAAGGTTTCTTGATTTAAAAAAGAAAGATCTGCTTTTTCTCTTTGCGTTCAACCCACTCTCTATAAAAGCAAAAGAAAAGCTTGCTACTTTTGCTCCCTCAAACTCCTTCCTTCTTGCTGTTCCCCTGCACCTTTCTCGTCTGAGAAGTCACGGTCACATGCCAGGAGAGCGGCTGCAGAGCGCGCGGTGGCCCCGGGGGACCTGGTGGCTCTTGGAGGATGGATGAATTCCTCTGCAGGACAAGAGCCTGGAAAGAGCCTTAAATCCTCCCCGCAGTCACGCGGTTCGGCTGGGGGTGACATTTTCCATTTGGTGGAAGAAGGACAAGCGTCTTCATTCGCATTGGGCGATCTGGTACGAGTCCAAGGGACAGAGCTACGTTTGAGGAAAGACCGGGGTTGCCTCTTGTCCACCGTTCTGTCTTGACTTCCTCTCAACTTGACCGGATGACCCTTTGGCCCCTTTGTGAAGAAAAGTACTGACGATCCATGGTAGTGACCATCCAGAAGTCCTGAAGACTGGTGGCGTGGGGACAGGAGGGTGGTTTCCCCTGATCCTGTGGCACACGAAGTCTCTTTGTAGACCATTTAGCGGTGGCTTTTTTTACATGAGCTTGTTCTCATTACTCAGAACTAATTCTTCCAGAGAGCTTGAAGGTGTCCACCCCAAGAGAAAATCATAAAAGGAAGAAGAAAGGGGACACGAAAGCAGTCTACATTCTTGCTCTTGCCACTGTCTCTATAGGATCGGCCCTCACCAATCCTGACTCGGTGTTTACTTGTCGGCCTCGCGTATTTAAGACAAAAATATGTTCACAAAGCTGTCCTAGTGCCATCAAGGAGGGTGCAAGGACCCTTTCTTCCCCTCGTTAGTCTCAGACAGCTTTTGCTTGGAGGGCTTTGAGCTCTCACGACCTCCCCCGGGGTCCTGTGGACAGAGCCACCCGTGGGCAGAGACACCCCAAAAGCTGACGTTTTAAATGCTCTTGCAGTGGGGAAAGACACTTGCAAGTTCTGGGCAGACAAAAGCTTTGTGAAATTTGGTGTCACTCTCAAGGTCAAATGTAGACTCCTGAAATGTCCATGGTGATCGGAATGGGAAGTCATTATTTAGCCTGGTGCTTGTCAAGGAGTCCACATGGCCCTGTGGTCAGAGACCGGCGGGCTGGGGTGTCAGAGAAATGGGGCAAAAACCAGGGGAAGCAGGAGCAGCTTCCGAAAGACGGAATGTACTTGAACTCACTATTTTGGTTGCTTCTGCCCTGTTTTCCGTGCACGTGGACACAGCTGATGAGTCTTCAAGGTGTGCATTTAATCCCTGGACGTGTGAAGATGACAGTGATGACTAAGGGGGGGAAGGTAGGTCTTTCATGTAATTTCAGGCCCAAAGCAAAAGTGGTCGATCCACTGTTTGACACAAGTTGGTGGAAGATCACTGAGAGTAAAAAACATGGCTCCAGTCTCCTGGCCTGTGGGAATCCTGGTTCTTGGGACCCCAAACCTTACCTTGTTTGTAGGACAGCAAGGTCCTGGGCTACAAATGAGAGCCCCTCCCACCATGCAGCCTCCTCGTTCTTCTGGTGACAGAAGTGAGGCAAGCACACAGGTGTCCTGGACCCCAGGTTGCACCTCAGAAGACAAGGTCTGTCCATCACTGGATCCAAAGGTCAGGCGTGTACCTGCAAAGAACCTGGAACACCTCAGAGGGCAGAGAATGGTGGGAAGGGAGGCCATAGCTGGTTCCACTTCTGGATGTCATTGTGTCCTCGTTTTGCTTCGGTTGTGACAGGCATTTTCCCCTCCAAATATTTCTTTAGAATCAGGAGGCTCATGCTTTACAGATGATCCAGAAGGCTGTGGTGCAGCGTGGGCCTCTACCAAGCTCCCGAGTGGGTACATGGAGGACATCACTGATGCACTGGAGCACTGAAGGTGGACATTACACAGCCGCTCTTCGGTTGCACAGTCAGTCAGTGACTCTCCTGTGACTGTGATGGATATCAGCTGGTTCCACAGGCAAGTTTTTTAACCTCTCCGAGTCACAGGTCTCTCATCGATAGCGTACACATGTATGGACATTGTGATCCACTGAATAGCCAAGGGTCTTCACGTAGACCTACAAAGAGCAGAACTGGGGAAATACTGAGCTCCCGGGGGGCCCAGCTAAGTGGCCATGGCTTCTGTTTCCTTCTTGGGGTATTGGCCTGGGTCACCTTTAAGGTCCCTGTAGCTTGAACCTTGTACCACTTAGAGCACAGGGTTCCAGGATGGAATGAACATATGGTTGGCGGTTGTGTTTCTCTTTGGCAGTCCATCGACACCTGTCTAGTGCCAAGGTCTTCACCAGGGACCGACACCCTCAGTGTGTAGAATTTCTATGGGGAAGTTTGTCCATCTTCCTTGCTTCACTCCATGAGATAGTTTTCAAGAACATGTCGGGGACAGGAAAGGAGAAAGATGGCACCTGTAGCCTTTTTGCCTTTGAGTGACTGGAATCAATTTGACGCCATAGCTTTCTTCAGCTCTGTCACACAAGGTGACAGCTGTAATCCTTGGCTCTGAATCTTCAAGATCCCTACAGGTGCCTTCAATGCCAAGTGTTCCGGATAATCTATAGTCATTGCATATTTGGGGTGTCTAAATGTTTGATTAGCTCATAAAGAATCTCAATATCAGCCTGTTTTCTCAAAAAAAGGGGGGGAAGCCACCTCAGACATTTAGGACTACATCTGCTTCTTCATAGAGGAAAATTCTCTCTGGGATCCCTCCTAGCGGTCTTTTACATATGTTTACAAACTTTACTTTCCATCCTCTCACTTTGTCCTCACTGTGACCCTTCCACCAAGGGGAAGTTAAGGCTCGGAGCAGCAGCAAGGGGGCCAGCTCCGCCATGCTGCTTGCAGGGCACAGCCAAGCCAGGGTTGCAGCTCAGGCCTCCTGCTTCCTTGTCCTGGCTTTTCTTCAGGCCCCAGAGGCTCTGGTTGTAACGTCTCACAAATGCCCTGTGAAAATGTCCACGTGAAATATCTGCTCTTCGCTAAGTCTGTTTACTTCTGACCGTGCAAAGATTTTAGAAATGCAACTACCGCCCTCTCGCCTTTCCTAAAGACTCGGTGAAGAAATGACTGTATCTTCAGTTCTCCTTTTGGGGCCCTGGAAGGAATCCAAAGCTGTCACTGTGTTTTCCATCTGGCCCTGTTTCAAGAATCTTTCTGCTGCTGACTGTAGCCTGGAGGTCGTCCTGCAGAAGCCTGGGAAGTGGTTCTGACAGGTTGGCTCTGCACGAACACAGGCGTTGTGCAGCTTTGCAGAGCAGAGCCTTGCACGAGGCTCCCCTTCTTACATGCAGGCTCACCCCAACATGAGGGAAAGCACCTCCGGAACACTGCTTCCCAAAAGCAAGTGACTACCTGCTGGTCATCATGGAACTTTAAATAGCAAACAACTCCAGTAAATTTGTAAAACAGAATTCAACTGGGAAAACAAAAAAGCAAACCAAAAAAAAAAAGAAACTTAACTTTCCTGAAACACCGCTAGGTCACGAGCAAAACTGAAAAGAAACATTTGAATTTCCAAAAGAAGGTTGATGGTGGGCTGGGGGGGCCTGGCTCAAGCAGTAGAGTGCCTGCCCAGCAAGCATGAAGCTCTGAGTTCAAATCCCAGGACACCAAAAAGAAAAAAGAAAAGGTTGAGGGTGGGTATGCCTTTGCACTAAAGTTTCAGGTCCGCATGAACTCCCAGTGCCTCCATAGAAAAATCCAACCAACAAGACCAATGAGACAAAGGAAGCCACAGCTTTCCAGAAAATTTAGTGAATTTATACTCACAAAGGAGTTTGCAACAGACATTTCTGTCCATATTTTCCTTCCGAAATAGGTCAAGGGAGCAAGGCTTCAGGAGGAAACTAATAGGCAGGGCCTAATTATTCTGAAGGTGACTCGTCTCCGTTACCTATATTTTTAAATAGGTTCACCTGCACCTCCAGTGGTCCTGTAGTCCTTCCATTGACGTGAAAGAAGAGCTGACTTTCCTACTTCCATGAACTGAGTTTGAATCAATTTTTGTGCAGTAAGCACATTCCTTAAAATCTGAGACCTACACCCATGCTGTGACAGACAATGTGATTATCATGACAGCTACTTAGTGACTAACGGGTGGGTAGTGCATACCGAATGGATACAGTTGATAAAAAGAAATGATTTATATCCCAGGTAGGAGGAGGCAGGAGAGCAGGAATTTTCATTGTGGACTCAGAATGGATGTAATTTAATACTTGTGAATATTTGTTTTTCCAATTTCACTTAGTATTTTTGACCAGCAGTTGAAGTGGGTAATAGAAGCTGTGAAAGCTAAACCATGGATGTGAAAAACCTCTTCAAGTGTAGCTCAAGGGTAGAGAGCTTGCCTAGCATGCAGGAGGCCCTGGGTTTGATCCTTAGCTCTGCCAAAAGTAATAAAAATAAACAAATTTAAAAGTTAAGGGAAGAGTTTGTTTTTTAAGGGTCCCAGTTGATGTTTCCAGAAACTTGGGGCTACAAGGGATACCAGTAATCACACCATACCTTTTGCAAATGAGGAAAACCAAGAAGCAGGATGGCTGTCTGTATGTGCTGTGCTTGAGTACTGGTCAAAGACAGACCTGGGTTTCCTAGGCCCTGAGTCCTTCTCAACCACCTTCTCCTCTCTTCTGCTTGCTCTGATGCAGGATAGTCTTCAGAGTCTCTATAAGCAGAAGCCCCCAGGAGAGCTTGCTGCAGGGGTGAACAACTCCACGTCCAGGTGTCCAGATGACAAGGAAAATTTCCTTCCAGGTGCCTTTTCCATTAGGCACATGTGTTTGTATGGGTTTCCTGTAGCTACTGTAACAAATCACCACTACCTGGGTGACTCAGAACAACAGAAATTTATTCTTTTATGGTTGAAAGGGCCAGAGAGTACTTCCTGTCTCTTCTAGAGACTTCTTCCTGTCTCCCCTAGAGAGTACTTCCTGTCTCTTCTAGAGACTTCTTCCTGTCTCCCCTAAGAGTACTTCCTGGCTCTTCTAGCTGGTGCTTCCTCTCTCCCCTAGAGAGTGCTTTGTCTCTCTCTCTCTAGTCATTTTTATGGCTGCATCTCTCCAGTCTCTGCTTCCATGGTCACATAATACCTGAGAAAATCCACTTACAAAAAAAGACAGATTTATTTGGGCTGACACTTTTGGAGGTCTCAGTCCACAACATATTGACCCTGTTGTTTTGGGCACAGCATGGCAAGGGAACATGGTGGAGCAAACTGTAGAACTCACTGGCTGGAACACAAAAAAGCAGAAGAGGAAGAGAAGGGGTTTCTTAGTCATCTTGAAGGGCACCCTCTTGAAGACCTATGACTTCTCACGAGGCTCTCCTACTAAAGTTTCCACCACCTTCCAGTAGCTCCATTGGTTGGGGACTGAGCCTTTAATCTGTGGGCCTGTTAGGGATGTTCCAGATCCAAACTCTGGCAGATGGGGATGTGGTGTAGACAGAGCTGACAGCCAGAGCTAAGTGGGTCTGGGTCCTTCTCTGGAAAGATGTCTCCAAGAACCAGATGAGATGGATCTTTCTGATAGAGGGGAAGGAGGCCGCGGTTAGCACTGGTTCTCTTCAGTTACTTCAAGTGCAGTCTGTAGGGACTGACATTTTGGGCTTGCGGGTTCCCTATGTCCAAGCATGTCCCCTGTTGTGTCCACAGCGTCAGTATGTGGAGGAAGCAGGCCAGAGAAGTGGCCATACCACAGTCACTTGCTGTAGGGGACAAATGTGACCAGGAGAATTTGAATCCATGACCAAGAGGAATTTGCTACAACCCAGGGCCCATTCACCGAGAGAACAGTCCCGAAATGTGCTCTCAATAACGAGAAAATACCTCATTATTTCGTTGCCACAGTTAACAAACTGTGCAGGAGAAACGTTGGGGTGTTTATATACGTGCTCACAATATTCATAGATTCGCCCCTCCATCCTTCTCCCCCAGCCCCTGTCCCCCACTTCTTAGAACAACTCGACAGATTTCATTCGGCTCTCCTCATACAAGAATACAAAAGCCACCCACCAGATTCGCCCTCCTTCACCCTTTCCTTGTGCCCACCCCCGAGCAGGACCTATTTTGCTTTTCTGTCCTTCATTTATTTAAAGTAGATATTGATAGTCCAAGGAGGTTTCGCCTTCGTATTTCACACACGTGTGTATCTTACTTAAATCAGATTAACCCCCATTACTTTCTCTTTCTCTATGTCCTGCTCACACAACAGCCTTCGGTGCAGCTGGTTATGCTATCTCCATGCACAGATGTGCTGTGTTTCACTATTATTCACTCTACCATTCTCCTTTCCCCCAAGAGTTCGTTCTTGAGAGAACTATTTATACACTCTGCAAAGCACATTCCTGGAGTGGATTGGATTTGAACTTCATTTGCAAGCACATCTGCTTATCTGCTGGCTGTGTGCTAGGGTGGCTGGAAGATTTCTAGTGGGTGTGAGACATGTCCAGTCCTGCTTACTCAAGCAGCGAGGTCAATATCGCCAGTTTCTTGTCTGGCTCAATGGGATGACCAAAAAAAAAAAAGAAAGAAAAGGAAGGGAGAGCAGTGCCTGGCCCCACCATCAAGACAGTTGTAGTAAACAAAAGGAGCTGTACTTGTTGAAATGACTATAATTGGCTCACTGTTGAGACTGAGGGAAAAGTAATGACAGAGCACAAAGCACGTGAGTCTTAATTTCTTTGGTGACAAGGGCAGATGGCTGCACTGGAGTGTTTTTCAGAAGCATTGGCAAGAAGGGAGTCAGACAGTGTTTTTAAGAGACTTGAAGTCCTCTCTGTCTGTTTTATGGACTGTTGGTTGGTGGAGAGGAGCCATGAATCACAGTGAGGTTGTTTGCTTTCTGGACAGACACAAAGGAAACATGGGATCCAAACAAGACAGAAATGTCACAATGATTGGGAAACTTCCAAAATGGCACCATGACCTGTAGTAAGAGGGTAGACAGCACAGAAGCATCGAGTGGTTGATGGAGGATCAGACAAAGTGTGGGCAAAAGCCTGTTCTTTCTAAGACCTTAGAAAGGTTCTTTTGGAAGAACTCAGACTTTGCATCCCAGTAACTTAGGCTAATTTGGGGGCCCTTTGTTTGTGATCTGTATGGACTTGAGATAATCATTTAGCTTCTGGGCTTCATTTTTTTTCCTCTATAAAATATATAGAATAATATTTTGTTATTGAGTAGCAAATAACAGCATGTCCTACTCAAATGAGCTTAATTACTATAGGAGTACTTCCAGACAAGATGGCTCAGTGCGCTCCTCCAAACACATAGAATAATAGCAGATACAAACAGAAATACTAGAGCTGAAAGGCACAGAAATATGCATAAATGGAGAAAAAGTGCTGAGGGAGGTCTAAGAAGGCAACATTAGCTAGGAGCTTGGCCTAATTAGATGGGGTGGTGGAGGGGGAGAGCGATGGGGGGGTAGAGAGAGAGAGAGAAGGAAGAATCTGCAGCTGGCCCAGTGCTCACTGGCAGGACCTGCTAGAGTCTCGAGATACTGAGGTGTTAAACTAGAGAAGAAATGAAGAATTCAGACTCTTGACCAGGACATGGGTCAATCCAACCATTGTCTTGGCAACTTTGTGACAAGACATAGGAGAGGACCACAGGCATCACTGGCATGGAACTTAGGTTTCAGGGGTTTGGGAAGAGGAACAACAAAAGTCACAAAATGATATGCACCTAATAACACAACCTCAAAATACAAAAAGCAATAATGGACACAGTTATGATAAAGCATTGACCCATGGGATCCCACTGGGATGCTTCAAAAGGTATCAGATACGATTGGTTGAGCGGACCCTAAATTAGTAAGACTAGAGAAACCATGAACACAAAAATGAAAACTTTAGCCTACTAAGTGGAGAGACAGTCCTACAACTCCCAATTGAAAATATATGAAAATAGATGTTATTTTCAAGTATACATATAAGGTATTTATAGAAATTTACTGTGTGTGAGTCACAAAAGCATTTGGCACAAATTCCAAATAAGCAGTATCTCTTGAATAATGGTCTTCTAATGAAAAAGTAGAAACCAACCAAAACAGAATAAACGTGAACAAACCTATTTTGGGAATCCTGCAAACACCTTCCAAATAATCCATGGGTGCATCCCCTTCCTACAGCTCTTGCACTGTGTGCACCAACATGGCGGCTGGACACAACGCAGATGCATTCCCTCACAGTTCTGGACACCAGAAGTCTGAAATCAAGATGGCGGAGCCCATTCCCTCTCCAGGGGAGCATTTGTTCCTGGCCTCCTCTGGGTTCTGGCAGCTCTGGGCATTTTGTGGCTGCATCTCTGCCTCCTCTTC